>NC_069499.1:292504540-292579540 GCF_027579735.1 Bombina bombina | reverse complement strand
CACTGAGGTTTCAGTTTTGCACAGTAAGGCGCGTGCTAAACAAAGAAGGTTTCCATGCCAGAACTCTGAGACGTACACCACTACCTACCCAAAAGCACAAGAAAAGTCTGCTCCAATATGCTCAAAATCATATAAATAAGCCACAGAAGTTTTGGGATTCTGTTCTGTGGAGTGATGGAAAAAAACTGGAACTTTTTGGTCCGATAAATGAGCGGTATGACTAGAGGAAGAAGAATGAAGCATACACTGAAAATAACACTCTGCCTACAGTTAAGCATGGTGGTGGCTCAGTGATGTTTTGGGGCTGCTTTGCATTCTCTGGCTCTGGAAACCTGCAGTGTGTTGAAGGCAAGATGGATTCATTGAAGTATCAGGAAATCCTAGGAGACAACGTCATGCCGTCTGTGAGGAAGCTGAAGCTTGGGCTTCAATGGACCTTCCAACAGGACAATGATCCCAAGCATACCTCAAATTCCACCAAGGCTTGGTCGCAGAAGAAGTCCTGGAAGATTCTACAGTGGCCCTCACAGTTACCACCCCATAGAAAATCTCTGGTGGGATTTAAAGAAGGTGGTTTCATCACGGAAACCCAAGAATATTACTGAACTGGAGGCCTTTGCAGCAGGTCATAACAGCAAAAGGGTGCTCTACTACAGATGCTTGCCATGAAGGGGTTGAATAATTTTGAGATAGCAGAATTCATTAGTTGCATTTATTTAGATTTATTTATTTATGTAATGTTAGGTTTTTTATTTTAATTGTAACTTAGTATTTTTTTTATTTGATGTAATTGGGGTTAATTTAGGGGGTGTTAGGTTAGGGGGCTTAGTAATTAAATTACACCTAGATTACGAGTTGTGCGTTCGTGTTTTAACACTGAGAAAATGGTAATTTTAACGTTAAAACAGCACGCGCTGCCATTACGAGTTTTGCGGTGAGGCTAAAAAACCAGCCTAAAACGTCAAGATCCGTAATGCCATCTAAAAGCAGTAGTTATGAATTTTACGCTACAAATCTGTAACATAAAACTCATAACTTAACTGCTACAAAGTACACTAAACACCCATAAACTACCTATTAACCCCTAAACCGAGGCCCTCCCGCATCGCAAATACTTTATTAAAGTTATTAACCCCTAATCTGCCGGTCCTGACATCGCCACCACTAAAAATAATTATTAACCCCTATTCTGCCGCTCTCCACATCGTCACCACTATAATAAAGTTATTAACCCCTAAACCGCCGCCCTCCCGCATCACAATCACTATTTAAATATTATTAACCCGTAATCTTCCATCCGCCCACATCGCCCCCACTGTACTTTTAAGACCTACACCGCCGCCACTATAATAAACCTATTAACACCTAAACTGCAAGCCCCCCACAACAAAATATACTAAAGTAAACTATTAACCCCTAAACTGCAAGCCCCCCACATCGCAATAAACTAAATTAAACTAGTAACCCCTAAGCCTAAGCTTAACTCTAACCCTAACGTAACCCTACCACCCCCTAACTTTATATTAAATTTACAATTTCCCTAACTTAAATTAAATCTTAACTGTCAAATTAAAAGAACTAAGTTTAAACTAACAATTAAACTAATATAATTAATAAACTAAAATTAAACTAACTACCAATTAAATAAAACTAAACTACACATTAAAAAATCCTAACACTACTAGAAAAATTACAAAATATCTGATCACAAAAAAATAAAAAAGACTAAATTACGAAAAATAACAAACAAAATGATCAAAAATAAAAAAGAATTACACCTAATCTATCAAAATAAAAAAGCACACCCAAAATAAAAAAAACCCTAGCCTAGAATAAACTTTTGTGGGGCATTGCCCCAAAGATATCAGCTCTTTTCCCTGGAAAAAAAAATACAAAGACCCCCACCAACAGTAAAACCCACCACCCAACCAACCCCCAAAATAAAAAACCTAATTCTAAAAAAAACCTAATCTACCCATTGCCCTGAAAAGAGCATTTGTATGGGCATTGCCCTTAAAAGGGAATTTAGCTCTTTTGCTACCCAAACCCTAATCTAAAAAAAAACCCACCCAAAAAACCCTTAAAAAAACCTAACACTAACCCCCGACGATCCACTTACAGTTTTTGAAGTCCCGCTTGAACGATCTTCATCCATGAGGCGAGAAGTCTTCATCCAGGCGGCCTCTTCTATCTTCATCCAGCTGGCGAGAAGTCTTCATCCAGGCGGCATCTTCTATCTTGATCCCAGCGGTGCGGAGCGGGTCCATCCTAAAGACATCCAGCGTGGAGTATCCTCTTCATATGGGCTCCGCCGTACACTGAATCTTCAATGCAAGGTACGCAATTTAATTGTAATGGTAGTTTTTTTTTTATTTTTTATCATTTTAATGTTTTTTATTTTTTGTAATAGTGTAAGGCAACTTAGGTTTTATTTGACAGGTAAGTTTGCATTTATTTTAACTAGGTAGTTAGTAAATAGTTAATAACTATTTACTAACTAGTCTACCTAGTTAAAATAAATACAAACTTACCTGTGAACTAAAAATAAAACCTAAGCTAGCTACAATATAACTATTAGTTATATTGTAGCTAGCTTAGGTTTTATTTCACAGGTAAGTATGTATTTAGTTTTGAATAGGTATTATTTACTTAATAATTGTAAGTTTATTTTAACTATATTTTATTTATGTTAAAGTTAGGGGGAGTTAGGGTTATGTTAGGGTTAGGGTTAGGTTAAGGGGTTTATATAGTTGAATTTAGGTTGTTGCGATGTGGGGGGCTGGCGGTTTAGGGGTTAATAGGTTTATTTAGTGGTGATGTGGGAGGCCAGAGATTTAGGGGTTAATAGCTTTATTTAGCTGCGTTATGGAGCTTTTCATTCCGCGATTGCAGGTGTTAGACTTTTTTCTGACCCGCTCTCCCTATTGATGTCTATTGGGAAAGCCTGCATGAGCACGTCAAAACAGCGCTTGAATTGTGTGCGGTATGGAGCTGAAAAAAGCACCATATCGCACGCACAAGCCAGGTTTTTCAAAACTTGTAATGGCTGTGCTATAGGGGGTTAAATAACGCAACTTTTGTTGCGTTCGTTAATTTGCCTATAGCTTGCATAACTCATAATCTAGCTGTTAGTTATTTGTGTTGTGGGGGGTTGGCGGTTTAGGAGTTTATAGGTTAATTGGGTTTAATGCAATGTGGGGGGCTGGCGGTTTAGGGGTTAATAGTGTAACTAGGTTTATTGCGTTGTGGGGGAATGGCGGTTTAGGGGTTAATAGGTTAATTAGATACTTTGCAATGTGGGGGGTTGGCGGATTAGGGGTTTATACATTTATTAGTTAGATTGCGATGTGGCTGAATGGCAGATTAGGGGTTAATAGTTTAATTAGTTATATTGCGTTGTGGGGGGTTGGTCGTTTAGGGGTTAATACTTTTTATTATTAGTTGCGATGTGCGGTGATGGCGGATATAGGGGTTTTGACGTGTCAGGTTTATTTTTGGCAGGCGGGTTAGACTGTTACTGCCGTAAGTCACTGGCGACTCCAGAAATGTGTATTAACGCAAATTTCTGGACATTGCCAGTTTATCCGACTTACGGCAGTATATGAACTGCCGGCGTGGTTTATGTGATTCCCCGATGTGCAAGGTGAAATTACAGGCGACGTGGGTTTCAGCAGTTATGCTGAAGCTTGCGCCGCATATGTAATCTCGTCCATTGTGTTTAGCTATTTCGATTGCTTTCTATTAGATTTGTTCATTGCAAACAGCTGTAAGTCTGTAAAGTTTGACAATATACCTGATTTGCAATGGGGGTTGAATAATTTTGATTACAACTAAATATATAATTATTTTTTTTTACTGTGATATTCCTTCTATATAACTCCTCTCCTTTTTTTTGTATATACATTTGGAACGCTAACAGTTACGCACAAGTGAAAAGGGCTTTATTGCAGATATTTGTGCAGGTCAGGTTTATCATTTGTATTACAAGTTGAAAGTAAACGCGATTGCTTGAGCGTAATTCAAGTTAACATACGTTGGGATAGCATGCCGTCAGTTTCACAACAAAAAAGTGCCACAAAACACATAAAAAATACATTAAAATGCACACTTACACTGATAATAACACTATCTGATAAAAAGGGCTAAAAAATATAAGGTCTCAGGTTTTAGAGAAAAAAAGACAGGCAAAGGGCTTTAACATAGAGATACATACATATACATATCTAAATATGTATGTAATATATATATATATATATATATATATATATATATATATATATATATATATATATATATATATATGTGTGTGTGTTTATATGTATTTACAGACATATATACAAATATAAACACATACATACTTATGTTTACATATATACGTCCATTGGAGCCCTTTGTAATTAAATAGGTGAAAACACAAAAAAGCATATTTATGCAATATTCATATTTCATAAAGTGGTATACTGGGTATTTACTGTAAACATATCACATTCAAATGTTCTGTGCATAGCAGAATATGTTCTATGCATTTTTAAATAGATATTCCTATATATATCTGTATATTTCTATAGAAAAAACCTTGGCCGAGCTGTGCTCACAAAAATTGACAAGAAGAAAAGTCCTGAAAGACAAATATGTATAACATGGTGTGATGTGGTTGTGCAACTGGCAGCAACCTAAGTATGGAGCCAAATAATGTAACACTGTAATACAATGCTTGGTGTCAGTAAAAAGACGATCTCTGAAGATATAGAAAAAGCCTTGCTCTCACCACTAGCATGGGCAGCTCCGCGTCACGTACTCAAGGGGAAGATCCAGCTCACCTCAAGATCCCTCCATCCACTGTCATCGCCTCCAAGGATGGCAAGTAAAATTTCCACAAGGTCCCCGGCTGCTGCTCTGACTGCCCGCACAACGTGAACGCTGCGTAGGGCAATGCAGTATACTCTTTCTGCCTCTTATAAATAAGAAACAAAATTTAATTAAAACGCAATATATATTATGAGTGGGTTTGATTACACCATAGATATGAGTGTACAATAGAAATGTGCAATAATAAAATACACATTTAAACAGTTCACATAGTTGGGAATTAAGGCAATTGAGTATTACCTAAAGACAGCAACTGACTATAGCACTGATTTTGTCAACTTTGTATTGGATGTCACACATTTTCTTTTGACACATTATTATAAAATTATTATAATTTATTTTAATTATTATTAATTATTTTATATTTGATGACAAATTTTATCTTCAGACACTGGGTACAGCCATGGGGGCAAGATTTGTCCCCTCTTACGCGAATTTGGTGATGGGCTGGTGGGAGACAACCCACGTGTTTGGAGACAATAATCCCTATTGTAACAAGATTAAATTATATTATCATTTCATAGACATTTAGATTTTTGTGTGGACTGGTGAGGTTGCTACAGTCAATGATGGTTTTCTGCACAACTGTCAGGTCAGCAGTCTTTCCCATGATTGTGATTCCTACTGAACCAGACTGAGAGACCATTTAAAGGCTCAGGAACCCTTTGCAGGTGTTATGGCTTAATTAGCTGATTAGAGTGGGACACTTTGATCTTAGAATATTGCACCTTTTCATCTCATTTTCTGAGATTGTGGATTTGGGGTTTTCATGAGCTGTAAGCCATAATCATCACAATTATGACAAAAATTGAACTATCTTGCTTTGCATGTAATGAGAACTATCTCATATATTAGTTTCACCTTTTAAGTTGCATTAGTGAAATAAATAAACTTTTGCACGATATTCTAATTTTTCGAGTTTCACCTGTGTGTGTGTGTATATATATATATATATATATATATATATATATATATATATATATATATATATATATATATATATATATATATATATATTCTCAGCATCTGATATTTGATGAGGCATTTGATTCTATTAGAATCACAAGTAACACTTGGGGCAACACTAACAGGCAATAGCTTGTAGGACAGGATACTGTTTGATTTTATTATTGCACATTTCTATATTACACATGTATGTATCGTGTAATCAAACCAACTTATAATATATATTGCATTTTAATTTAATTTTTTATCTTATTAATAAGAGGCAGAAAGAGTACATTAATATAGTAATTTGACATCCATTTTTGAGCCATCCTGGTTTCTTATGTGGTAAATGTAAATAGCAATGATTTTCACCTAACATTGGTGGTGTGTTGATTGCAGACAGATGTAGTTGTATTAGAAGTTGGTATACCATTAGTATGATGTTAATCACAATGTATAAGTATTATCAAGGAAGGGGTTAATTATGGCTTACAAGCAGGTGAATCATGTGATAAGGCAATTGCCAATGAAACAACAGCTAATGGTTAAAATTTTAGACCGGTTTTAATTTTGGTCATGTCTATGACTAAGGCCTTGAGCCGAAACATGTCAGACAAGCCAGTGCCGTTGCTGTTTTAAATTTGTGCCAATAAACTTTTTTGCTTTCACATGAAGGTTGTGCCGGCATTTACCTTTTCTTCAAAATGTATATTTCTATATCTATATACTGTATTTAGGTATAGATATATCTTGTAACAAAATACCATCATTTATATATATAGAAACATGTATTTAAGAATAAATAGAACATATTCTGCTATGTGAAGAACATTGGAATGAGAAATATTCATATTTTCATTTCGGGTTAGCGCACTTTAGAATATGCGATCGGGTATGAGCGCGAGTAGTTCACATGTGCAATGTCGGGTTAGTGCTTGTGCAAACAGTTCACTTTCAATTTATAATACGAGCGCTACCCAATGCATGCGGATTAAGTGTGTCTGCGGGAGCATTAAATAGCACTCCACTTCTAATTTGGCCCATAATCTTTTTACTCTTCCTCCTTATACCATTCTGTTATTTGTTTTTCAGGTATGATGGTTGATGCCCGTAGGAACATACGGACTAATGTCTGCAAGTGGTGTGACAGTTCCCAACCAGTGTGTGATGGGGGCATTTGCCTCACTAACTGCTCTCTGAGCTCTTACTGTGAGGATCCTGAGGAAATTTGTGTCTCTATCTGGTAAGAGTTTTGTTTTGTAACCAGGAATCAGTGGGGGTCAATAGACTATTGGCTGTATTGTGCCAGGATATTCCAGAGAAAAGTAAACTCACATTATGATATAAATAGATGTCCCGTGGCATTGAAAAAAAATATTTTTGCGTGTATTTAACATTATATATTATTAACATTATATATTATTTCTAGATTGGTGAAATGGAAAATTTACCATCTCTTCCACAATATGCTGGTTTACATGTATGCTTTCTGTACTGAGTTACTAATTAAAAAGACACAGAAACACAGAAACAGGGCTGTATTATGACTTTTGTAGGCCCTACAGACTTTTGCTATCGCTGACTCATTTCTTCATTAAAAAAAATACTAGTACAAAACCAGAAAAGGTTTTCTGAATAGCTTGCATTTTATAATATTTGTATATTTGCCAATGTTCTACATGTTTTATGTTCAATGTTTTAAATTAATGAAAGCCCTAACCCTTCATATTTGCTCCTCAAGATTATTTAAAAAAAAAAAATGTGATAAGCAATGAGCTAAACATTGCTCTAAATACAGGTATTATGGTTTTCAGGAAGCAAGATAATTACAGTGTGAAGGTCAGCTCTCTTTGTCACCATCCACAACTGCTGGTAGAGAGCATCCAGGTGACCAGCTTCAACTCAAGCATGTGTCTAATGAAGGCAGTTCCCTCTGAAACCTTTCAGCTGTACGTCTGTGGTTGCATTCATGAGCCCGAGTGCAATGACAAACTCATCTTCCACAACCAAACCAACGGTGAGAAAAGATTAAATAAATTACCAGTTTGCTTTAGAGAGCAGCAATCTCACTCAGACACCACTTAAAATGCACAGCAGAAAGTGACTGTTCATTGTCAATGTGCCATGCTGCCCATAACTTTGGCTCATTCACTTTAAATATGTTTCCAACAGCTAAAGGACTCTCTAGTCCTTTGTAATACAATAAAACTGATTCACAAGAGAGATATAATACTATAACATGCAATAAACCAGCTTCAGAGGCATGGCAGCCATGAGTCTAATTAGGTGCTTCATATCTGTTTCACTATTTTAAACCTATCACCTGCCTTAAACTTAGAAGAAAACTGTTACACAATACCCCCCAACCCACAAAATTACTCATTCAGTAATAATGGCAACTTACATCTGTGAGTTCGCCTTATTAGCTGTAAGAAATTCACAGAATTCTACAAAACAAATAGCCACAATCAGCTTCAAAGAATTACTGGAACCACTGGTACTTGATATGTGCTGCAAGCCAGGTGTTGCAAGTGGATGGAATATTTAGTGGAGTAAGATGTCTGATAAACTCAATACGGCAGAAGAGTAGTCAAACACAATGCTAGGGTCAGGAACCAGAACGAGACGCAGAAACCAAGCAACAAAGCTAAATGGGTAAGCAAGAGGAGACAGGGGAACAGTTCCAAGGATTGGTAGCACAGTAAGCAGTACAAATCAGGCAATAGGTTAGTAGGGCAGGTGAATAGCAAGGTGCAGATATCACACCAGGGTTATAACAGGAAATCCATGGGAACAGGAATGCTGGGAACTTCATAATTGAATTACCAAGCTAAATAAAACCACACTCAATGCGAGACATAAAAATGGGACCTATCAGTAAAAAACATCTGTTTGTTCTGGGCTTGGATCAACATCTTCCATTAAAACTGAAAATTTTTAGACAAATTGATTTGTCTCTGGTTCAGATCGAGGACAGGTGACAAATTGTCACGCTCGGCTGTGCATGTTTGGGGTTATGGAGTATCTGGAATACTGAAAGGGGCCACCGGTATGTGCTTCTTTATGGAATTACCCCTTCTAGGCATGGTTTAGTAACAGACAAGTAAGTTTATTGTACTGGAACAGGAGACTTGGAGGCTGGGAACAGGATAGGTGAACAGATGTGCCCACACCAGAACTGGAGTCTGAGGTAATGCCCACGATAGGGCCAGGAACATGAGTGCCCACTGTAAGGCCAGGAATGAAATGCCAACTTAGCCCAAAGACAGAAATGTCCACTGGAGCCAGAGACAGGAGTTGCCCACTGGAGGCTGAGACAGGAGATGCCCACTGGAGGCTGAGACAGGAGGCCGACACAGGAGGTGTCCACTGGAGGCCGACACAGGAGGTGTCCACTGGAGGCCGACACAGGAGGTGTCCACTGGAGGCCGACACAGGAGGTGTCCACTGGAGGCCGACACAGGAGGTGTCCACTGGAGGCCGACACAGGAGGTGTCCACTGGAGGCCGACACAGGAGGTGTCCACTGGAGGCCGACACAGGAGGTGTCCACTGGAGGCCGACACAGGATGTGTCCACTGGAGGCCGACACAGGATGTGTCCACTGGAGGCCGACACCGGATGTGTCCACTGGAGGCCGACACAGGATGTGTCCACTGGAGGCTGACACAGGAGGTGCCCACTGGAGACCGACACAGGAGGTGCCCACTGGAGACCGACACAGGAGGTGCCCACTTGAGACCAGGACAGAAGCAGGACACAGATGCTTGGCAGGGCCCATTGCAGGGCTTGGGCTCAGGAGCTAGATGCAAGAACTTGACAGAGATACTGGCACTTGGCAGATATCCATTGTAGAGCTAGTACAGGAACTTGGCAAAGACTATCTGCATGGCTTGGACACAGTAGCTGGAGACAGGCACTTGACAGAAACCCTCTACAGAGCTTGGCACAGGTGCAGGATACTGGAAATTGACAGAGTTTGAATGCAGAAGCAGGTGACTTGTACTTTGCAGATATGCTTTGAGCACTTGGGTAGATGCGCTGCATATAGGAACTTGGCAACCACCCTCTGTAGGATTAGGCACTGAGACAGGGTACCAGTGATTGACAAGCATCCTCTGCAGAACTATGATACAGGAACAGGATACCAGAGAAGCAGGATGATGCCACAGGAAGCAGAGACAGGCTGGTATAGACAGAATAGTCAGGAGACAAGCCAAGGGTCAGATACCTGAGCGCAGTCAGAACATTAAGCAAATTGAAGCAGAATCCGATAGAATAGTTAGGGTACAAGGGCAAGTTCAGAAAACAGAGAAGCAGTCCAAAGCCCTCTGGTGGAGCAGGAACAAAGAAACCGGCTGTGAATCAAGAGTCCTAGGTTCAAATCTAGGCACGACTGTGACACACATCTAATAGGTCTGGAAGAGCAACAGGATGAAAGCCATATGTTGCTAGGAATTGAGACATCCTGATGAAAGGTTGAACCTGATTATTGTATTATTGTATTGAAACTCTGTAAAGTTAGCTAATTGTCCTGCAGATATGAGCAAAAACATCAAAGGTAAATTCTGATGTGAAATTTTGAAAAGTGTTTCCAAAATTGAGAAATAAACTGTAAACCTCTATAAGACAGGAGATTTTGTAGCAGGCAAACTAAAAACCTTTAAAAATAAAAAAGCAGCTCTTACTGGCAGAAGGAAGGCCCACCACAGGGATAAGATGATAGATAAAAAATGATTCAGATCGAGCGCCAAGGGTATACCTCGAGCTAGTATACAAAGACCTCCTAGCTGGTCTAAATATATATGATTCAGGTGATGTGTAGTATACAGCGCCGAAGGCAGAGGTATTTGTGGTATATAGGGATGTAGGCCACTCTTAGGTGAGATGAGAAAAGGGTCTGATTTATTACATGCAAATAAGCTTAAAATAGGATACAAAGATGAATTTAAAAATCATAAAATAAAAAATAAAAATGATGTAAATGTATCTTAGACAGTATATATCATTGACAATGTATAAACAAAAATGAAGAAACCAAACAGGGATGCAGATTGGGGAATGTTATCCCATAAAAATTGTGATTAAAGTCCAACAAAGGTGAAAATCCAGCATAAAAAGATCCAGCACAAGAAAAGTCAATGTCAAATGTCAATCAATCCTCAAAAGGTTGTGTAGTGTTCATGTGCAATTCCAAATATTGATGGTGATATTGCAAAAGATCGTAAAAACTAAGCTGTGTGAGATAAAAAAGTGACTTGGTGAAAAAAGAAAATTGTGTACACAAAAGTAATAAAAAGTAGGTTCACATATAAAAACAAAAACAAATCCAAAAGCAAAAACCAAGTGATGGTGCACTCCAATAGGTCCTGTGGTGCTCTGGTTTCTTATTAAAAAACGATTGCAAAAATATTAAAAGATCCTAGAAAAAACAGATAAAAAACATAGTGTAGATGTACAAAAGATATAAAATTAAATAGAAATATGCTTACCAAGTGTCAACGCGTTTCAGCCTCAATAAGGCCTTTTTCAAGACAGTAATGAATGTAACATTAACTGGCCTTTTATATGGTAAGCTCTATTGTGTTTGGGCGCCAAAAATATCAGGGGCCACCCACTTCCTGATGCAATGTATTATGGGTAACAGATATTCCAAAGCTGGTTGAAATTGATAATATGTATACATATGTGGATGATAATTCAATATATATAGCACTTTGTATAAACCCAAGGTTTATATATTCAATCACTATAAAACGTTATAAACATTATATACATAACACTTCCGGTTTAGAAGTACTTCTGGTTTTGGCACTTCTAAGGAAACCCATAGTTATATAAACATAAGCCATATATCCACATTAACTCCATAGTTTGCTTCAAAAAGAAAACATTTTGGATGTGGTTAATTGTAATTTAGTTGAAAGACGCAAAACCGGAAGTGGGCATTACTTCACTTCCGGTATCGGTCATTTACCCATTATAATATCGGCTTTCATGGAGACGAACAGGGGAACAAATTAAGTGATATTTCACAGCTTAAACTCATAGCTGTAAATTGGATAGAAGATAAGATGTCTTTCCCAAAGCATTAGAGATAACAACATTGTTGGAAATAACGAAAACCGGAAGTGAACGTTGTGTCACTTCCGGTATCGATCTTTTACATTTTTTACGGCATCAGACTCTTGTAAAGGGGTAAGGAGGGTAGTGGGATAAAGTAATATCTCCATATTATAGTTTCTGGGCTATAAGGTATGTAAAGAGCTATTTACCAATATTAAAAAGCGGAAGTTGACATGACGTCACTTCCGGTTTAAATGAGGTTTTTTTTATTACTTTTGTGTACACAATTTTCTTTTTTCACCAAGTCACTTTTTTTATCTGACACAGCTTAGTTTTTACGATCTTTTGCAATATCACCATCAATATTTGGAATTGCACATGAACACTACACAACCTTTTGAGGATTGATTGACATTTGACATTGACTTTTCTTGTGCTGGATCTTTTTTCAAATACTTTTTTTTAAGAATCTCAATGGTAAAGAATAAATTGTACAGCATTGCATATTGGAAGTTACAAAACATATACAATTTATATGATATTCACATGAACTGAAAGAGAGTATTTCCAATGCATATTAGCTCATACCATGAATTCTAGTTTTTAACTTAACTTAATTACTAGTTTGAACCATATAACATAAAAGTCTCATTGTTCAATAATATAAAAATAAAGTTACTGTTACTAAGGAAGTCAGATTAAAGTATAGGTAGTCGTTGAGCCATAGGTAGGGTAGAGGCCTATTTTACTAAATTTTTAATGTATTGTTCCCATGTAATCTGTAGTTCTATGAAGTTGTCTCGCTTGTTTGAAGTGTAAGAGCTAAACTCCTCTAATTCGATTAATTCCGTAACTTTGTTTTGCCACATTTTGAGTGAGGGAATCTCTGGGGATTTCCAATTCTGTGCTACCAAGACTTTAACACTATTTATCATGCTTCTCAAAAGGGGTCTAAAATGAGGTTGGGGGAGTTTGGTAGATTTGTTATGCAGCCACACCAAAGGATCCAGTGGGAGGATTATGCCGAAAATACCTTCTATTTCTGCTATTATATTTCTCCATAAGGTGTTTAGTTGGGAGCACCACCACCACATATGACCCATACCACTACCCACATGACCGCATCTCCAACATACATTACTAGTTTTAGGGAACAATTTGTGTAGTCTCCTGGGAGTCAAGTACCAGGAATGTAACATTTTAAGGTTCAATTCTTTTATTCTAGATTATGAGGAACTGGCTTTTATGTTTTGAAAGATATTGATTGCTGTAGCAGGCGTAATTGTTAACCCTAGTTCCTTTTCCCATGTCCCTATCGAGCGTATCAGATCACCTGGTGGAGGCTGTGTGAGAATTCTATATATGCAGGAGAGGCCATGTTTAAGTGGAGGGGTGAGGAAAATACTTTCTCTAGCAAAGTCAAGGGTCTAGTCATGTTTAGGTAATGTTTGTGAGTTGTCACATATTGATGTACCCTTCTGTATGAGACCCAGTTGGCGGCCCAAGAGTGACCTCTCTCCACCAACTGGTCTTGAGTGCAAAACTGCTCATTTGTGGTAAGATGAGTCATTAAAGTCTCTTCTACAACATCCCCCGCAGCCCATTCTCTGGCAAGAGATAGTAAGGAGAATTCACTGTTGTGGATGAGGGACGTCAGGGGACCAGGGCAGGAAGACAAATATGGGTTCACTCTATTAACATGTTCCCATATTTTAAGGGTTTCCTGCGTGAATGGATTGGTGACCTGATAATGGGCCGCACGTGAGCTGTACTTCCAGCAGACGGAAGGAAGGTGAACTTCACGGTTGAGACTCTCCTTTAACAATATCCATCTTTTGTGTGATCTATGTATTCTCCAGTCTAATATTCTCTGTAGGAATATAGATCTACGATAACTTTCAATGTCTGGTACTCCCAGTCCTCCTTGGGTTATAGGGCGGGCCATTATGTGTTTGTTAATCCTAGGGGGTCGCCTATTCCAAATGAACGACCTAAATAGTCGCTGCATCTGGAGAGTGTAATTATTAGGTATAGGTATGGGTAGAGTATACATAATATAAAGCAGATGGGGGAAAGCATTCATTTTAACTGTATGGATTCTGCCAAGCCAAGAAAGGTTCTTTCTTGTCCATGAGGAGAGGTCTCTCGTCAGGGCTGTTTTAATTGAAATATAATTTACATTAAAAAGTGTATTTATATTATCAGTGAGATGCACTCCCAGATATTTCAATGGGCCATTGCACCATTTAAATGCACATCTATCAGTTATCAATGACTCTGTCTGAGAGTCCAGAGCAACCCCCAACATTTCCGATTTAGTTTATTTTATTTTGAAATTTGTTAGTGTGTAGAATGATTCCAGTTCACTCAGTAATGGTGGGATAGATTCAAGGGGGTCAATTAATGAAAACAGGATGTCATCTGCGAATAGTGACAATTTGTATACCTCCACCTCTATGCAAAAACCCCGTATTTGTCCATTCAGTCTGATTTTAGCTGCTAAGGCCTCACTCAGGCATGTAAACAGTAGGGGCGACAAGGGACAACCCTGTCTTGTTCCGTTTGATATTTGTAGGGGTTTCGATATAATACCATTAAGAGATATGTATACGCTTGGTTTGTTGTATAGGGCAAAAATTTTATGTAAGGTTTTTTCTCCAAACCCAAACGAGCCAAGTACGGCTCTCAGAAAAGGCCATCCGACACGGTCAAAGGCCTTCTCCGCATCCATAGATAGCCAAACCAAAGGGATATTTAGTGATCACGCATGCCGCATCAGGTGTAGGTTTCGCACCGTGTTGTCTTTGGCTTCCCTAAAAGGGACGAATCCCACCTGATCGGGGTGTATAATTTGGGGTAATATTCTATTTAGACGGTTCGCCAGGATTTTTGCGTAAATTTTAATGTCCACGTTTAATAACGAAATTGGTCTATAATTTGGGATGTGTAAAGGGGATTTATTTGGTTTTGGGATTAGTTATTCTTGCTCGTAGGGCTATTGGGGGGAATGCACAGTCTTTGTCAATGGTGTGAAAGTATCGTAAGAGATAGGGGGTTAGAATGTCACGAAATGTAACATAATATTCATTACCAAAGCCGTCAGGGCCTGGAGCTTTCCCTCCTTTTAAGGATTTAGTTGCCCCCACTATCTCAGTTGCTGTAAATGGTGCGTCCATGTCATCCCTCTGCTCTGGAGTAATTCTAGGGAGAGCCAACTGTGACAAATAGGATTGTATGGCGCTCTCTGTCGGTGTTGTGCAATGTTGGCTTAAATTATATAGTGATTCATAGTACTGTCTAAAATTTTCAGCTATGTCGGTTGAGGTGTACCAGTCCTTGCCTTTATCATCTTTAATGTGGGATATATATCTATTGAGGGTCTTTTTTCCTAAGCTGTCTAGCTAGCATCTTTCCTTGTTTATTTCTGCCCTCATAGAACTTCTTTCTAAGGAATATAGCATTTCTTTTAGCGTCAGTCCCAAAGTAATAAGTAAGCTGTTGTCTCTTGAGTTCGAGACTATCTAATAAAGAGCGGTCTTTGGGGTGGGCCTTGTGTATTTCCTGTAATTTGTTTAAGTCAGATAACAGTGATGATAGATAAATATTGTTTTGTTTGATTTTAGCAGCTTTCAAGGCTATTAACTCGCCTCGCATATAGCATTTGTGTGCATTCCGTAAGTGTTGGGGATTAATGTTAGTGGTGTCATTCAGTTTAAAGTATTCCTCCAGTTTGTTAGTAACTTGGATACGGATCAATGGATCCTGTAGCAGGGTCTCGTCTAGTCTCCAGGTGCGCTGCCAATGAGTGTGTGACGGGAAATTTAATGTGCAACTAATCATGGTGTGGTCTGACCATGTGATGGGGTATATGTTTGTATCAGAGACCTGGGCAAGGGTTATATGGGCAAGGGTTGTAACATCTATCATTAGGTAATCTATCCTAGAATAATGTCGATGTCGGTACGAGTAGAATGTATAGTCCTTAACATTCGGATGACCTAACCGCCATGCATCATGAACTGCTAGTGAGGTGACATATGTTTTTACCTTTTGAAAGACTTTATTAGGGGTTGATGAAGTACCAGTGGAACAATCCAGGAAGTGATCCAGGGCTATATTAAAATCGCCCCCAACCACCAAGCTACCTCTGGCTGTTTCTAGGATTCTTTTACATATGTGTTGGAAAAATCGAGGGGAATCAACGCTAGGTGCATATACATTGACTAGGGTAATGCGTCTGTGGTGAAGGGTCCTGGAAAGAATCAGGTATCTCCCTTCCTTGTCTCTAATAACCGAGTCAACTTTAAAGGGGACATTTTTATTAACCAGTATACATACACCGTTATGTTTGGTGTTTTTTGAGGCAAAATATGCAGGGCCAAATTTCAAAAAGGAAGTTTTAGGTTCATGACCTCTCCTAAAGTGGGTCTCCTGAAGCATTACCACATCACTTCGTATTCTCTTGTAATCCCTAATAGCTATGGACCTTTTCTGTGGGATGTTGAGTCCCTTAACATTATGTGACACAATTTTAAGAGTAGCATTATCAAACGTCATCATGGGGTGTAGGTGCATAACTCTCGCTTGGGAATATGGTATAATAGCAAACAGAACTATATGCCTTTAGCACAGATTGACAATTGAACATATGAGACATTATAAACACATGAGAAAAAACAATAACATAAGGAAACTGTAATGAACTTTTTTTAGAACTTAGTGTATCTCCAGAACTATACACCATCATTGGGGGGAAGTGGTGCCGTATTTTTGCTCTGGTTAGTAAGATTTATGTTATAATGAAGAACAGTGGAGAAACCATTCGTAAGAAACCTGGCCAAGGTTTTGAAACTATATAACTTGTCATTTTAGCCAGAGAGCCCCATGTAATTTAATCGGGCAACTATGAATATTGGAATCTAATCTGAAGGGCATCACCTTATGTGATTTTAACTATAAGATAGTCAGTAATGGAATCATGAAGTACTGCAGTGGTTTATGAGCGGAAGTACAAAACATTAATCTTTAAAGCAGCAAATATGTTACACTAAACCATGATTTACATATTGGTCAGTATAGCAGTCTTTCCCAGTCTACATGTCCCTTTGTCTCCTCAAGGGGGGCTGTAACAGATCAGCAAAACAGACAGTGAAATAAAGCATATTATCAGGACTAAGGTCTAACCTGAAGGGCATAGCCTGTATATAGATTTAACTGTAAGGTAGACAATAATAAAGTCATGAAGTACTGCAAAAGTTTAAGAATAAAAGTGCAAAACATTAATCTTTAAGACAACATAAATATTAAACTAAACCATGATTTACATATTGGTCAGTATAACCATCTTACCCAACCTTCATGTCCATTTGTCCTCTCGAGGGGGACCGTGACAGATCAGCATTGCAGGCAATGAAATAAATCATAATATCAGGATTAATTTTTAGATCTCAGATATTCCTGTCATGAACAGTTAGCTGGGTTAGTGAGCAGTCTCTGAGGGAGGAAGGTCTGTCTTTCTTCTCTTGTGTTGCGATCGGGTCCATTGGGAGCGCTGTTCTTTAGGGATGTCCGGGTTAGTAATCTTTAGTCGGGAAAGTGTATCCAGCACGTTGTCCTCAGGGGGAAGAATGTTGATGTTTAGTGTTTTAGAGAAATTGTCCAAGTCTTGAAAACTCTTGTAAGTGGCTTGGGCCCCATTATGAGTAGCTATTAAGCTAAAGGGGAAACCCAGCGGTAGCAGATGTTATTTTCTTAAAGAGCTTTGGTAATAACTCTCACCTCCCTTCTTCTCTGGATTGTTTGTGGGCATAAGTCCTGGAAAATTTGTATGGAGTGAGCTCTGAATGAAAGCTCTCGTTACCCTTGCAGCATGCCACAATTCTTCCTTAGTGGTGTAGCGGAGGAGCTTCAGAATCACGTCTCTTGGAGGTGCAGGAGGTTTTGAGGGAGGCCTGAGAGCCCTGTGAATTCTCTCAATATCTTCGGTTTGTAGTACAGGGGATCTCGGTAGTAGAAAGGCAAAGAGGTCTTTTAGATAGGATTTTAATTGATCCTGCTGGACCTCTTCGGGAATACCTCGAATCCTGAGGTTGTTACGTCTTCCGCAATTGTCTAAGTCCTCTAGCTTTTCCTGCAAATTCTGAACGATGGAGTCTTGTATAGACAATTGGGTTGTATTTGAACTGACTAGATTATTAAGTGCATCTTGTCCTTCTTCTAGATATTCAATGCGAGCACCCATATCCGTTAGATATTTTTTGAGGTCTCTCATCTCTTCTTTGATGAAAAACTTAAGGGAGGCAAAGTCAGATTTGGAAGGTAGGTCTGCCAGCTGAGAGCACAACAAGTGCAGCGTGTTATGATTTAAAGAAGAGGGTTCTGTTTGGGTGTTAGGAGGAGTATTATCTGTAAGGAGAGGTAGATCAGGTGAGGATGTCTCAGAAGTATGAAAGAACGCAGTCACTGAAGGTGTAGTCGCAGTTGTTTTATTCGGTTTGTCCATTTTCGGCCCCTTCAGTTGCGACATGTTAGTAGGTAATAACGTTCACAGAAATGACTTATGGTCTCCTCAGACCTCCCCACAACCAGGTTCTGGATCTCCTTTAGGCAACAATATCTTATGTTGAAAACCATGCAGCCAAACAGCCAGAGTTTATGAGCAAATAGATCTGTGAGCACAAATGCTGCAATGTATAAATGTTTTGGGTATGCCTGAGCGTAGAATGTTGCAAGGCCTGAAAGTTTATGTCTTGTGATGGGGTGAGCCAGACACCAGTTATGTCAGCCTCAAACAAAGCTCAGCAACAAACCTTATAGATTGCTCAACTATGATACTTTATTTCTCCTAGCTGAAATACAGTTATAAGCGTGTGTGTCGAATAAGACCCAGACCTCACCCAGTGCACATCACTCTCTCATGCGGCCGTGTACACGTGATTTAAAAGAACGCTATGTAACTTCCCAAAGACTCAGATCTTTCCTTTATTCATGTATGTGTGATTTATCTGGAGGTGTCTCAGACAGGTCGGACACAGTCACTTGCCCCTTTGTAGGCCGCGAGAAGTCATGGCGTCTTTGTATCTGGAGCAATTTAGCCTCCGTTTCCACCTATCGAGGTATATTCTATGTCAGAGTATTAAGCAATATCAGGCTCCGGTTATATGAGCAGACCAGGCAGTCATTTAAAGTGTATATGTTACCAAAGTTTGCGGGGTCGTTTCTCCCTCGTGTAGTCAAAGATAGCTGCTGTTACTGCTGCAGATCCTGTTTGCTCGTTAGGAGCTATTGCGGCAGACTCCTTGATGCTCTGTAAGGGGTCCGCTCCGGTTCGGGTGAGAATCTCAAGTGAGAGCAGATAGAATTTTCTCAAAATCGGTACCTCCAACTGTGCTTTATGTGTATTTCGAGCTACGGCAGCTACGGAGCTCAGCTAGAACGCAGCCATGTCCCAGCATGGCTTTTGGATCTTTTTATGCTGGATTTTCACCTTTGTTGGACTTTAATCACAATTTTTATGGGATTACATTCCCCAATCTGAATCCCTGTTTGGTTTCTCTAGTATTGTACTTGATGTGGATCCATATTCACCCTTCATTCTTGTTTATACATTGTCAATGATATATACTGTCTAAGATACATTTACATAATTTTTCTTTTTTCTTTTATGATTTTTAAATTCATCTTTGTATCCTATTTTAAGCTTATTTGCATGTAATAAATCAGACCCTTTTCGCATCCCACCTAAGAGTGGCCTACATCCCTATATACCACAAATACCTCTGCCTTCGGCGCTGTATACTACACATCACAGGGATAAAATGAGCCAGACTAGTCAGATGGTCCACTACCACAAAAATAGTTTCATAATTCTCAGAAGGAGGAGATCCACAATAAAATTCTATAGAGATGCTTGACCAAGGTCTCTCATGAATCTGCAAGGGAAGAAGATTGTCCACAGGAGCTGATGTAGAATGCTTCATCCTTGCAAATATTTCACAAGATAAAAAAAAAATGACAAAAAATCTTAGCTAAACCAGGCCCCCAGAAGGTCCAAAAATGACGTCTTTATAACTCCATGGCAGTAGAAAAGGGGTCATGATGAAACTGTAAAACTTACAAATGCATCTTAATAGGGATAAGAATCTTTTCCTTGTGGCATAACAATACACCTGAAGACGTTAAAGGCACAGGTGTCCAAAAAAAAAAAAGTAACTTGACTCTGGGTAAGTTGAGTGATAGGGACAGAAATACCTGAAAATTCCTGATGAAACATCTATAGAAATTGGCAAAAGCCAATAAACCTTTCTACTGCCTTCTTATTTGTAGGAACTGGTCGCTCTATAATTGTAGATACTTTCTTAGGGTCCATCACAATGTAAATATGGCATTTAATAGTGCTGAAAATTAGCTGGAACATTACACAGTCCAAAGGGCAAAACTAAATATTTAAAATCAAATTGTAAATTATCTTTATGATCAGTTCCCATGGTCACAGATACAGGTGCAGTCTGTTTTGAAATGAGACCTCACGTCATTGGACTGCCATAAGCAACAAGCAGACAAACAAGACTGGGCCAGAAGTGGCTCAGTAATTTTCTTTAAACTCGAATGCTAACAGCGCTCAAAGTAAAATATTAGTGTGGCCAAGGCACAATAACAATAGGACTTTGGATATCACAAACACATTAACTTCTTCTCAGCATAGGCTTCTATGAGACACGCTAAAGAAATATATATTAGTTATAGCTTTCGTGCTAACCCTACTGCACTAGATCAACTGTGCTAAAGCCGCAGGTGCGTTAGGAATACCTTTCATTCCTATATTCTTCACATAGAAGAAAATTTTCTTTTTCTTTTTAAACAGATATTTCTAAAATTATTTGATTATTTCTTTTGTAAAACATATATCTACAGTATATTAATATTTACAGATATATATATATATATATATATATATAATACACACAGTATACACACACACGTCTATATACTGTATGTGTATCAACGTGTTTATATGTGTTTAAATGTGTATATATGTAGGTATGTGTACACATACATACATACACATATAAACACATAAATACACATGTATATACATCTAGTAAAACAAACAAGATTGGAACAAGTGAGATTGTTGGACTGTAATTTGAGGACTTTCTGGAGATTGCATTACTTAAAGGATTGTTCTGTGTTAGTTCTCATTTTTGAACAATATTTGTCATCTGAAGTATTACACTATAATTATTTTTATCTTTCACATGTATACACATGCATACACATATATATTTAGAATATATATATATATATATATATATATATATATATATATATATATATATATATATATATATATATATATATATATATATATATATATGCCAATAATGTTTCGGTACCTAACTTTTTCAAATGGATTACATACATAGATTGTACATTTCCAAGAACAATCATACCTGATCAGTTGCACATTCATCCTTATATTATCTCCAGGGTTAAACGCCAACCTCCCTGTCAGAGAGTGCATACTGATAATGTTGCCACGCCTATCAGGTAAGCATCAAACTATACTAATTAAATCACAATTGCGCCAATGTGATGTGATTGGATGTATCTGTTTGGCCTCATGTGAAGTGTAATGCATACGACAGCAATGACGTAGATGGCATGGGAGCAATTGTGATTCGCTAAGTATAGTTTGATGCTTAACTGATGGGTGTGGCACCAGAAGCGGTGTGTGCTCTCTGACAGCAAGGTTGTCGTTTTACACTGGAGGTAATATAAGGATATGGAACTGATTAGCTATGATTGTGCTTTGAGATGTACAATCTATTTATGTAATCCCTTTGAAAAAGGTACCAGTTAGGTACCAAAACATTATGGGCCATATTACAAGTGGAGTGCTAAATATCGCTTTTATGAAAGTAATATTTGCGCTCCACTGAGTTATACCAGCGCAGGCTAATGTGCACTGGTATGACAAGCTGACAGCAATGCGAACACAAGCTCGAGTTCGCATTGCTGGGAAGGATTGCGCTCACGAGAGCATGCTTCTATAGACTTGAATGTGAGCCGTGAGACACGGCATGAGAACTAGCGCAGTGAAGGGGGTACGTTGTGCAGTAATGGCAGCAAATTGTAAATATATATGTATATGAATATATACATATATATTTATGTGGTTTTATGTGTATATACACATATTAACATATAATAAGCATATACATATACAGTATATTTACTGGGAACACACAGTTCCCATAGACCGCAATGTAAAGGCACTTTTCAGTGCCATTTTTTTTTTCTAACACCCCACTCCCGCCAGCTTTACCCCCCAAAATACTGCCTAGTGTAGTTATTTTATTAAAAAATAAAAATGCTACAATTTTTATTTTTTTAATAAAATACACTACACTGTATTTTGGGGGCATTTGGGGCATATTTATAAAATTGGCCAGAGATCTAATCTCTGGTTAATGTTATAAGTGCTACTTGTTACTGCAAGCTCATGGAAGCAATAACCAGCCACTTGTAAGTTTGCCTGTTTGTGGGTGCGCAATAAATTAGCGCTCCTCTTGTAATCTAGCCCATATGCTTTTTATCTTGAAGAATAATAGTTATGTTTTAAGGAAACTGCTTCCAGAGAGTGCGATCTGAATATGGAACTGTATTTGTGATATTGATAAACAGTGACTGTAGACTCCATTCACGTATGGAGATATATATATTTATTTATATTTTTATATATATATATATATATATATATATTTTTTTTTTTGCATATATATATATATATATATATATATATATATATATACATACATACATACATACACGTATATATATACATACATGTACACCTATATCAGAGCCCTTTCCACTATGCCATTAACTATATCCATTTTTAATCCTATTAAAACCATTTTATAATTATTTAAATTATATTTTATTTTATTAAAAAGTATATATATATATATATATATCAGTGTAATAGTTTATTTTAATATGTTTTGGATGTGTTTTTTTTAAAATTCTTTTAACTCTTAGGGGTAGATTTACTATATGTCGAGCGGACATAATTCGCTATACTGAATTATGTCCGCTCAGCATCACTAAATGCCAATAGCATACGTTGTTGGCATTTATCATTGCATAAGCAAAGGGAAATGCTTGTGCAATACCGCCCCCTGCTCACTAGCGGACATTCGGGTGCTAGCAGGGGCCGTCAATCATCCTTATTGTATTGGATCGGGATGAATTCAATCCACCACCTAAAAAACCACTGTTTTTTAACTTCCGTTTAAGGCAAGCCTAAAACAATGGGCCTCCGAAAACAGCATCCACTGCTTAATAAATGGAGCCTTTACACTTTACTTCAGGTCTCAAGTCACTCTAAATATTCTAGTGCAGTTTCGGCGTTCGTTCGAGCACGACCAATAACTTTCAACTTGTAATTTCAGTGCAAGTTAGTTGTTCACAATCTCCATTGAAAGTATAGGTTGCACTAGAGCGATGTTGGCTGCGCTAACCCTTCTCTGGTAAATGTGCAATATCAAGTCGCATGCTGAAGTTAGCACAGTCCAGCATTATTGCGTCCTACACTATCATTAGCGTGCCAATTGTAAGCTGGCCCATATTTTGAGTAAAGGAGAACAAATATTAGCTGCCAGAGTTGATTGAGAGAGCAACCACTTGCTCCATAATCAATACTTGTCTCTGTAAAGAAGCAGCAAAAGATAAAAACCAGGCAGTTGGAGTAGAAGAAGCATATCAAAATATAGCTGTAGAAACCATATTACCTTCTTTAGAATCTTTGTTTGGTCTTATAGGGCAGGTACATATAAAAAGACCAGCTTTACCACAGTACAGACATAAGTTCATACTCATATATTTAGTAGAATAAATTGGCCTTGTTATTGCTCCAATCTGCATGGTTGCTCTTGAGAAACATCATCAGAAGTATAAACAGGTATTGGAGAAGAACATATTTGAGATGGAGATAAAAGTTGTAAAGCAGATTTCTCCTGCCACCTCTCCTGAAGTCCCTTGACAATCTGTATTACCAGAGATATTTTCAAAATCAGTCGGAGGGTCCACATGGGCAAGTATCACTGACAATAAGATGAAAGTTACAAACATAATCTTGTCTAGGACTCTTTTCTTGTCGAAGAGTTCTCAAAGCCATTTGAGGATCACATGAGGATCATCATAAAGTGAACTCATAGCATTCACAAAAGAGTCCCAAATATCCAGAATACTACTGCTTCTCTGGCTTAAATAATGGGCCCACTTGAGTGGTTCTCCGTTATGCAGAGCCCTCCATTCTCTGTAACAAATTCAGTTGTGAGGCCTGCAGTTCTTGCATGGAGTGAGTCTAGGAAGTGAATTCCTAAGAGAATGTGCTAATAATGCTTGCCAACTCAGCTAGATACATCGTGACTCAGTTATTATATATAAATAATTGAGAATTACTACACCAGAGTGAGGAACTGGAGAGAGTAGCAGAAATTAAGCAATAAAGCCAAATGGGTGCGCAGAAGAGGAGTCCAGAGAACAGTTTCAAGGTCAGCAGCATAGTAAGCAGACAACAGGATAGAATGGCAAACAAATAGCAAGGTCCAGATATTAAGCCAGGGTCATAACATAGTGCACCCTTTAGTGCAGGACACACATACATTGCTTGGCATTATAAGAGTTTAGGCTAGTGATTTGGGTTAAAAATAAAGGTTTTGCCACCACAAATGTGGTACACTATATTATTCCACACAAAATCCCAAACAAATATAATGTAGCATACCAGAGTCCTTCTGAAATGTACAATAAAGTGTATTATTTTTAAGGGCTTAAAAATAGTTTAACTTAAATTAACATTTTTAATGAACTATTAAAGGCACATGAAACTCAACATTTTTCAATTTATGATTCAGATAAATCATACAATTTATAAAAAAAAGTTTTCAGTTTTCTTCTATCAAACTTTCTTCATTCTTATGGTATTCTCTGTTGAAGAGCATGCCTTTTTAGGTAGTGTGCACATCTCAAGCACTGTATTCTTGCAACACTAGTGCAAACACGTGTACACTCCTAAGCATACCTTACTGATTTTAAACAAATGATACCAAGAGGACAAAGTAAATTTGAATAGAAACAAATTGTTTTTTGTTTTAATAAATGTTGCTCTCATATTCCTTTAAATACTTCTGCTGCAGTCCTCTCTCTTTTTTCCTTATTATTCTTTATTTTACATTTTTCCAAAACTAACCTAACACCAAGATAATTTTCCCTACAGAATATTCCATCCTTCAGAGCAGAGAGGTCATTCCCATTGCTGCAATTAGCCTTCTCCCTCCTCTCCTGGTGGCTATAACTATAACTGTTGTATTTTACTTGTACCGCACCCAAAGTTTTATTTTAAGATCCAAAGACTGGCTGAAAAAAACAAATCACAATACTGAAATGGTGCTAGAAACTAGTAGAGGTGATGATTATAACTACAAACTGTCTTCTGTTATGATCACTGACCCTCATCCCAATATGAGTTCTGCATGCGCCAACACCATCAACCATAACACAGAACTTCTTCCTATTGAGTTGGATCAACGTGTTGGGAAAGGGCGGTTTGCTGAGGTCTGGAGGGCAAAGCTAAAACATGCCACATCTGGCCAGTATGAGGTTGTGGCAGTAAAGATATTCCCTTGCCAAGAATATTCCTCCTGGGTGAATGAGAGTCAGATCTATGCTGATGACAACCTGAAACATGACAATGTGTTACAGTTCATAACAGCAGAAGACCGTGGGAGCAATATGCAGAAGGAATATTGGATAATCACTGCCTATCAATTTAGGGGCAATCTCAAGGACTATCTGTCCAACCATATGTTGAGTTGGACAACTTTTTTAAAGATGGCAGGCTCTGTTGTGAGTGGTGTGGCTCACCTGCATAGTGACTTTACCCCCTATGGAACTCCAAAGATTCCTATAGCTCATAGAGACATAAAAAGCACCAACATACTTGTTAAAAACAACTATGAGTGTGTACTGTGTGACTTTGGGATTGCTTTACGACTGGATCCTTCACTTACTGCAGATGACTTTGCTAACAGTGGGCAGGTAAGAGTTATCTGGTGACTATCATACTTGCAAAGACTGTGTTTAAATTACCTAGATACCCTTTTTCACGTGAACACCTAGAACATTATTGTGTTAGGTCTGTCTTTCATTGCTTTTTTTACTCCTACAATAATGAGATAAAATACATAGCTACACAAACTTGATTTCCACAGTATCAATCTTAATAGGCTAAATATAAGGAAACTAAACTATCATTGACAAAATTAGCATCAGCTAAGAATTAGCAGATACAAACAGTGTTTTGTTATCCTTTTTTTAGTATTACAAAACGTAAATTATAGAAAAAATATTTACAGACAGTATAAAAAATTTAACTTTCCACCTTTCTACTATTAATAACATGTTCATAAGCAAAATCTTATATTTATGTCAGCATGTAAGTTATCATTCAAATGTTCCGATGCCGGTAAATTTCAAACTGAAATAACTTCCCATCCAGGAAATAAATCATTAATGACATCACACAAGGCATCATCAATGACATCATAAATCATAACAACTCTGACGTCACCTACTGTATCATCAACAGTATAACTGCTACCATGACACATCTCATAACACAAAAGACAAAAATATTAATAGTAAATGTAAATTTATATACAGTGTGAAAAAACATCTTCAACAAAATATCCACATATAGGGATCAATTCCAATCTTGCTGATCGTATTTATCTGCTGTTTTTGGTTTGCCTTATTTTTCACTGGAAAAATCCAAATCCAAACTATAACATTATAAATATTGGATCAGATATCAGAAAAGTCACTCATACAATGCATGGGCAACCTTTGAATTCGGCATAACAATCCACCATACCACATGTTATTGACTAAATATCAACATCAAATGAACTCATGGGCCTCTAGTTATCAAGCCGTCAACCGCAAATACACTGGAATTCCACAGCGTATTTGTGGCGAGGCTGATTCGCCTTAGTTATCAATGGCTAGAGACCGGCAAAAGTTGAATATAGTGACGTAAGCTACGATCCGCCGGTCTCAGTCCGACACAGATCGATTCTTACGTCACGTTTTGCAAGTTATCAAATAACTAGCAGGTACGCTCGGCACTATTCCGGCCCAGCGTACCTGGTTTTCAATCCGCCGCCCTAGAGGCGGCGGATCCCATAGGAATCAATGGGAGTCTGACAGCAGCGAGAGCTCATGTTCGCTGCTGCCCGATATCCCATTGATTTCTATGGGAAGTGTCTGCACCTAACACCCTAACATGTACCCCGAGTCTAAACACCCCTAATCTGCCCCCCCTACACCGCCGCCACCTAAATAAAGTTATTACCCCCTAAACCGCCGCTCCTGGACCCCGCCGCAACTATGATAAATATATTAACCCCTAAACCGCCGCTCCCGGACCCCACCGCCACCTACATTATACCTATTAACCCCTAATCTGCCGCCCCCTATACCGCCACCACCTATATTAAAGTTATTAACCCCTATCCTGCAGATCCCGGACCCCGCCGCAACAAAATAAATTGTTTAACCCCTAAACCGCCGCTCCCGGACCCCGCCACAACTAAATTAAATGTTTAACCCCTAAACCACTGCTCCCGGACCCCGCCGCCACCTATATTAAACTTATTAACCCCTAAACCTAAGTCTAACACTAACACCCCCCTAACTTAAATATTATTTAAATAAATCTAAATACATATTACAATTATTAATTAACGGCTAGATTTAGAGTTCTGCGGCCAAAGGGGTGCGTTAGCTACACGTGCTTTTTTTCCCCCGCACCTTTTAAATACCGCTGGTATTTAGAGCATAGAGCATATTTACCGCCACTGCAACTCTCAATACCAGCAGTGCTTACGGGCGCGGCCAGCTTCAAAAACGTGCTCGTGCACGATTCCCCCATAGGAAACAATGGGGCCGTTTGAGCTGAAAAAAAAACTAACACCTGCAAAAAAGCAGCGTTCAGCTCCTAACAAAGCCCCATTGTTTCCTATGGGGAAACACTTCCTAAATCTGCACCTAACACTCTAACATGTACCCCGAGTCTAAACACCCCTAACCTTACACTTATTAACCCCTAATCTGCTGCCCCTGCTATCGCTGACCCCTGCATTTTATTATTAACCCCTAATCTGCTGCTCCGTACACCGCCGCCGCCTAAGTTATCCCTATGTACCCCTAATCTGCTGCCCCTAACACCGCCGACCCCTATATTATATTTATTAACCCCTAATCTGCCCTCCCTAACATCGCCGACACCTAACTTCAAGTATTAACCCCTAATCTGCCGACCGGACCTCACCGCTACTCTATTACATTTATTAACCCCTAAAGCTAAGTCTAACACTAACACCCCCCTAAGTTAAATATAATTTTTATCTAACAAAATAAATTAACTCTTATTAAATAAATTATTCCTATTTAAAGCTAAATACTTACCTGTAAAATAAACCCTAATATAGCTACAATATAAATAATAATTATATTGTAGCTATTTTAGGATTAATATTTATTTTACAGGCAACTTTGTATTTATTTTAACCAGGTACAATAGCTATTAAATAGTTAATAACTATTTAATAGCTACCTAGTTAAAATAATTACAAAATTACCTGTAAAATAAATCCTAACCTAAGTTACAATTAAACCTAACACTACACTATCAATAAATTAATTAAATAAAATGCATACAATTATCTACAATTAAACCTAACACTACACTATCAATAAATTAATTACATACAAATACCTACAATTAAATACAATTAAATAAACTAACTAAAGTACAAAAAAATAAAACAAGAACTAAATTACAAAAAATAAAAAAATAATTTACAAACATTAGAAAAATATTACAACAATTTTAAGCTAATTACACCTACTCTAAGCCCCCTAATAAAATAACAAAGCCCCCCAAAATAAAAAAATGCCCTACCCTATTCTAAAATACAAATAGAAAAGCTCTTTTACCTTACCAGCCCTTAAAAGATCCTTTTGCGGGGCATGCCCCAAAGAATTCTGCTCTTTTGCCTGTAAAAAAAACATACAATACCCCCCAAACATTACAACCCACCACCCACATACCCCTAATCTAACCCAAAACCCCCTTAAATAAACCTAACACTAAGCCCCTGAAGATCTTCCTACCTTATCTTCACCATGCCGGGTATCACCGATCCATCCAGAGAAGGCTCCGAAGTCTTCATCCAAGCCCAAGCCGGGGCTGAAGAGGTCCATCATGGAGCTGAAGAGATCCATCATGGAGCTGAAGAGATCCATCATCCGGCTGAAGAGGTCCATCATCCGGCTGAAGAGGTCCATCATCCGGCTGAAGTCTTCTATCAAGCGGCATCTTCAATCTTCTTTCTTCTGGATCCATCTTCATCCCGCCGACGTGGAACATCCATCTTGGCCGACGACTTCCCGACGAATGACGGTTCCTTTAAATGACGTCATCCAAGATGGCGTCCCTCGAATTCCGATTGGCTGATAGTATTCTATCAGCCTATCGGAATTAAGGTAGGAAAATTCTGATTGGCTGATGGAATCAGCCAATCAGATTGAGCTCGCATTCTATTGGCTGTTCCAATCAGCCAATAGAATGCGAGCTCAATCTGACGTCATTTAAAGGAACCGTCATTCGTCGGGAAGTCGTCGGCCAAGATGGCTATGGATCCAGAAGAAAGAAGATTGAAGATGCCGCTTGATAGAAGACTTCAGCCCGATGATGGACCTCTTCAGCCGGATGATGGATCTCTTCAGCTCCATGATGGATCTCTTCAGCTCCATGATGGACCTCTTCAAGAAGATGATGGACCTCTTCAGCCCTCGCTTGGGCTTGGATGAAGACCTCGGAGCCTTCTCTGGACGGATCGGTAATACCCGGCGTGGTGAAGATAAGGTAGGAAGATCTTCAGGGGCTTAGTGTTAGGTTTATTTAAGGGGGGTTTGGGTTAGATTAGGAGTATGTGGGTGATGGGTTGTAATGTTGGGGGGTATTGTATGGGGGGTTTTTTTACAGGCAAAAGAGCAGAATTCTTTGGAGCATGCCCCGCAAAAGGCCCTTTTAAGGGCTGGTAAGGTAAAAGTACTTTTCTATTTGTATTTTAGAATAGGGTAGGGCATTTTTTTATTTTGGGGGGCTTTGTTATTTTATTAGGGGGCTTAGAGTAGGTGTAATTAGCTTAAAATTGTTGTAATATTTTTCTAATGTTTGTAAATTCTTTTTTTATTTTTTGTACTTTAGTTAGTTTAATTGTATTTAATTGTAGGTATTTGTATGTAATTAATTTATTGATAGTGTAGTGTTAGGTTTAATTGTAGATAATTGTAGGTATTTTTTTTAATTAATTTATTGATAGTGTAGTGTTAGGTTTTATTGTAACTTAGGTTAGGATTTATTTTACAGGTAATTTTGTAATTATTTTAACAAGGTAGCTATTAAATAGTTATTAACTATTTAATAGCTATTGTACCTGGTTAAAATAAATACAAAGTTGCCTGTAAAATAAATATAAATCCTAAAATAGCTACAATATAATTATAATTTATATTGTAGCTATATTAGGGTTTATTTTACAGGTAAGTATTTAGCTTTAAATAGGAATAATTTATTTAATAAGAGTTAATTTATTTCGTTAGATAAAAATTATATTTAACTTAGGGGGCTGTTAGTGTTAGGGTTAGACTTAGCTTTAGGGGTTAATAAATTTAGCGGTGAGGTCCGGTCGGTAGATTAGGGGAAAATACTTGAAGTTAGGTGTCGGTGATGTTAGGGAGGGCAGATTAGGGTTTAATACTATTTATTATAGGGTTATTGAGGCGGGAGTGAGGCGGATTAGGGATTAATAACTTTATTATAGAAGCGGTGAGGTCCGGACGGCAGATTAGGGGTTAATAATTGTAGGTAGGTGGCGGTGATGTTGGGGGCGGCAGATTAGGGGTTAAAAAAATTTAATAGAGTGGCGGCGATGTGGGGGGGACCTCGGTTTAGGGGTACATAGGTAGTTTATGGGTGTTAGTGTACTTTAGAGCACAGTAGTTAAGAGGTTTATGAACCAGCGTTAGCCCAGAAAGCTCTTAACTCCTGGCTTTTCTCTGCGGCTGGAGTCTTGTCGTTAGATTTCTAACGCTCACTTCAGCCAAGACTCTAAATACCAGCGTTAGAAAGATCCCATTGAAAAGATAGGATACGCAAATGGCGTAGGGGGATCTACGGTATGGAAAAGTCGTGGCTGCAAAGTGAGCATTAGACCCTTTCCTGACTGACTCTAAATACCAGCGGTAGCCCAAAACCAGCGTTAGGAGCCCCTAACGCTGGTTTTGATGGCTAATGCAGAACTCTAAATCTAGGCGTAAATTATTCCTATTTAAAACTAAATACTTACCTGTAAAAAAAAAATGAAAAAAAATACAACATAACTAATAATTATATTGTAGCTATTTTAGGATTTATTTTTATTTTACAGGCAACTTTGTATTTATTTTAACTAGGTACAATAGCTATTAAATAGTTATTAACTATTTAATAGCTACCTAGTTAAAATAACTACAAAATTACCTGTAAAATAAATCCTAACCTAAGTTACAAATACACCTAACACTACACTATCATTAAATTAATTTAAAAAATTAACTACAATTACCTAAAATTAAATACAATTAAATAAACTAAACTATATTACAAAACCCCCCACTAAATTACAGAAAATGAAAAAAATTACAAGAACTTTAAGATAATTACACCTAATCTAAGCCCCCTAATAAAATAAAAAAAGTCCCCCAAAATAATAAAATGCCCTACCCTATACTAAATTACAAAGTAATCAGCTCTTTTACCAGCCCTTAAAATGGCTTTTTGCAGGGCATTGCCCCAAAGTAATCAGCTCTTTTACCTGTAAAAATAAAATACACCCCCCCAACATTACAACCCACACACCCCTACTCTAAAACCCACCCAAACCCCCCTTAAAAAAACCTAACACTAACCCCCTGAAGATCACCCTACCTTGAGCCGGGCCGAATTCTTCATCCAAGTGGGGCAGAAGAGGTCCTCCATCCGGCTTAAGTCTTCATCCAAGCGGCGTCTTCTATCTTCAATAATCCGGAGCGGAGCGATCTTCTTCCAACGACGTCCTAACACCGAATGCCTAATCCTTTAAATGACGTCATCCAAGATGGCGTCCATCGAATTCCGATTGGCCGATAGGATTCTATCAGCTAATCGGAATTAAGGTAGGAAAAATCCGATTGGTTGATTTAATCAGCCAATCGGATTGAAGTACAATCCGATTGGCTGATTGGATCAGCCAATAGAATGCGAGGTCAATTCTATTGGCTGATCCAATCAGCCAATCGGATTGTATTTCGATCAGATTGGCTGATTAAATCAACCAATCTGATTTTTCCTAGCTTAATTCCGATTGGTTGATAGAATCCTATCAGGCAATCGGAATTTGAGGGACGCCATCTTGGATGACGTCATTTAAAGGACCAGGCATTCTGTGTTAGGATGTCGTTGGAAGAAGATTGCTCCGCGTCGGCTGGATGGAAGATGGCTCCGCTTCTGATGATTGAAGATAGAAGATGCCGCTTGGATGAAGACTTCGGCCGGATGGAGGACCTCTTCTGCCCCGCTTGGATGAAGAATTCGGCCAGTCTGGGTGAACACGGCTCAAGGTAGGATGATCTTCAGGGGGTTAGTGTTAGGTTTTTTAAGGGGGGTTTTGTGGGTTTTAGAGTAGGGGTGTGTGGGTGGTGGGTTGTAATGTTGGGGGGGTTGTATTTTTTTTTACAGGTAAAAGCTGATTACTTTGGGGCAATGCCTTGCAAAAAGCCCTTTTAAGGGCTGGTAAAAGAGCTGAATACTTTGTAATTTAGTATAGGGTAGGGCATTTTATTTTAGTAGGGGGCTTAGATTAGGTGTAATTAGTTAAAAGTTCTTGTCATTTTTTTTATTTTATGTTATTTAGTGTTTGTTTTTTTGTACTATAGTTTATTTAATTGTATTTAATTTTAGGTAATTGTAGTTCATTTTTTAAATTAATTTAATGATAGTGTAGTGTTAGGTGTATTTGTAACTTAGGTTAGGATTTATTTTACAGGTAAATTTGTCTTTATTTTAACTAGGTAGCTATTAAATAGTTAATAACTATTTAATAACTATTGTACCTAGTTAAAATAAATACAAAGTTGCCTGTAAAATAAAAATAAATCCTAAAATAGCTACAATGTAATTATTAGTTATATTGTAGCTATTTTAGGGTTTATTTTACCGGTAAGTATTTAGTTTTAAATAGGAATAATTTAGTTAATAATTGTAATATGTATTTAGATTTATTTAAATAATATTTAAGTTAGGGGGGTGTTAGTGTTAGACTTAGGTTTAGGGGTTAATAAGTTTAATATAGGTGGCGGCGGGGTCCGTGAGCGGCGCTTTAGGGGTTAAACATTTAATTTAGTTGCGGCGGGTCCGGGAGCGGTGGTTTAGGGGTTAAACAATTTATTTAGTTGCAGCGGGGTCCGGGATCCGCAGGATAGGGGTTAATAACTTTATGTAGGTGGCAGCAGTATAGGGGGCGGCAGATTAGGGGTTAATAGGTATAATGTAGGTGGCTTTTTGGCGGTTTATGGGTTAATATATTTATTATAGTTGCGGCGGGGTCCAGGAGCGGCGGTTTAGGGGGTAATAACTTTATTTAGGTGTGGGGGGCTCCGGGAGCGGCAGTTTAGGGTTTAATACATATAATGTAGGTGGCGGCGGGGTCCAGGAGCGGCAGTTTAGGGGGTAATAACTTTATATAGGTGCGGGGGGGCCCTGGGAGCGGGGGTTTAGGGGTTAATACATATAATGTAGGTGGCGGCGGGGTCCAGGAGCGGCGGTTTAGGGGTTAATACATATAATGTAGGTATTAACCCCTAGGTATAATTTAGGTATAATTTTAGATGTAAAGTATATATCCGTATATAGTCTAGATTCATTTAACTTATATACATCACTATTGTATAGTCCATAGGTACTGGGTGGCTATAAATTTACATATGTATATGTATTTAACAGACATATACATGATATCTTATATAGCTAACAAAATCTATTGTGATAAATGAAAATAATGGCAGCAACATCTAGACATTACATACTCACATTTCTGTGATAGTAAGTTACAGAAATTTCATCTTTTTAAATGTGATTTGTGTCTGGAATCCCATCTTCATGATCTGGATTTAGCCATTTGCTTTTCCTTCTTATTTATTGATAACTGAGATAAGTTGTTTGAGTTTTTACAGTAAGCAGAAGTCCTGAAAATTGGCCTTTAAAAAACCTTGATTTACAATATCTAGAACTCAGTGGTGCCATATTCTTACAGTGATAGATATTTCGCAAAGACAAACCTCTGTACAGTGACTTTGGAACTTTATATGATAAAACTGGTCACTTAGCATATTCATGATTAACAATATGAGAACTGTCAAAATCCTGTTATTGAGGATAAGAGGCCAATTTAACAAAGGTCTTGCGGACCTGATCCGACAGTGCGGATCAGGTCTGCAAGACCTCGCTGAATGCGGAAAGCAATACGCTCTCCGTATTCAGCATTGCACCAGCAGCATGCACTGTTGTTCTTGATTTCAGATGCAAATCTCACCAAAACAGAAAAACAAAGTTTTCTTAATTAATACAAATATTTTTTAAAAATACTATAAAAAAATAAAAAAATGTAACAAACATGCCAGTATATCCATCTTGTCCTTATAGAAATGGCATTCAGATTGTTTAACACTTATCAGAAACACAACTCCAATTGCAACATACACAAACATAATCAATTAACCCCATTAACCCATTTCGGTTTAGGGTGACCGACAGACATTAGGTTAGATTACAAGTAGCACTCTAACTGTAGCATGAAAGTGATATTGGTTTTTTTTTTTTGCTTTTTGTGCGTAACGGAAATAGGGCGCATTAGCTAGAGGGCAATGAAGGTTTACATTAGTGCAACTTTAGAGCTCACATAAAGGGTAGGGGAAGAAAAAAACTTGCACTAAGCACAACATAAACAGTTACACTCATATTAACACTGATAAAACTCTGATAAAAATAATTTTAAAAAATAATTAAAAAAAAGGGCTCAAATATAGATGGTATAAGGTGTTAGAAATAAAAAAGAGTTGCAAAGGGATTTACCATATATACAGGGCTTGCATTTCCATAAAGTCGACAAGGCCACAAATAAGGAGGCCCGAGGCAGCAACAACATAGGGTGATTTCTTTTTTTTTTTATTTCTGAATTTCTTGGCTAGTTTAAAGGGATACTAAATCCACAATTTTTCTTTTATGATTCAGATAGAGCATGCAATGTTGAGCAACTTTCTAATTTACTCCTATTATCAATTTTTCTCTTTCTATCTTTATTTTAAAAATCAGGAATTTAAAGCTTAGGAGACGTCCCATTTTAGGTTCAGCACCCTGGATAGCACTTGCTTATTAGTGACTACATTCAGCCAACCAATAAGCAAGCGTAACCCAGGTTTCTGAACCAAAAATGGGCCGGCTCCTAAGCTTTAGGTCCCGCTTTTAAAATAAAGATAGCAAGAGAATGAAGAAAAATTGCTAATTTGAGTCAATTAGAATGTTGCTGAAAATTGCATGCTGTATCTGAATCATTAAAGAAAACATTTGGATTTAGTATCCCTTTAATTTAAATTGGGCAGGCATTGCAGTGCACTCCTCCGCTGGCTCCCCTACCCCATGCTGAAATACTCCCACCCTATCCCATTCCAGTTCAGCGTGGTGACGTTCCTTAGTTCACAGTAAGTAGTAGTAAGAGGGAGGAGGAGGCGGAGCAACTGCAGGAAGAGAGGGAAGAGCAGCAAGAGTGCTCGAGTCCTGTTGGGTAAGTACTATTACTAGACAGTCACTCCAGCTTTTGTTTTGCACATAATATATAGCCCCTGAGTATATAGCAGCCAACATGAATGTTTTTTTTTGTTTTGTTTTTTACAGGGGAGTGACTAAACTCATTTTGTCAGTGTATGAATTATCCCACCCCCTCCTGGAAGTATAATGGAAAAAAGGCTTCTATTTCACATTGAAATGTGCCCACGCACATTTTAATTTTGACCTTTCTATCCCTTAAACATAGAATATTCATTTAAACTCTATAGCCATAAGAATTATTTGCAGGATAATCATTTTAAAAATAAACCTGGTAAAAAAAAGTCTATCAAATGATTTATTAAATTGGCTGGTTGCCTCTTTTTATTTAGGGGATTTTAGCACCCTGTGGGATAAACGTACTAAAGGCAGCTAGATAATGAAATGATAGGAAAATCATTTAATTTGTTCAGCTTATTTTCACAATAATTTGTTAGCAATACAAAAAGCATAATTTATGTAAGAACTTACCTGATAAATTCATTTCTTTTATATTGGCAAGAGCCCATGAGCTAGTGACGTATGGGATATACAATCCTACCAGGGGGGCAAAGTTTCCTAAACCTCAAAATGCCTATAAATACACCCCCCACCACACCCACAATTCAGTTTAATGAATAGCCAAGTAGTGGGGTGATAAAATAAGGAGTAAAAAAGCATACAAAAAGAGGAACTGAAAATAAAATTGTGCTTTTTATATAAAAATCATAACCACCATAAAAAGGGTGGTTATGGGATAGAAATACCCAAGATGTGGGAGACCACAGAAGAGTCACTAGAAAGGGAGGGATAAAATAAAAACAGCTATTTCCGCCGAAAAAAGTAAATCCACAAAAAAAATAAGTCTTTCTTATAAATTTCACATAAATTTATAAATTTCAAGAAAAAAACTTAAATCATAAGCAGAAAAATCAAACTGAGACAGCTGCCTGAAGAACTTTTCTACCAAAGACTGCTTCAGAAGAAGCAAATACATAAAAAATTTAAAATTTTGTAAATATATGCAAAGAAGACCAAGTTGCTGCTTTGCAAATCTGATCAACAGAAGCTTCATTCTTAAAAGCCCAAGAAGTGGCGACTGATCTAGTAGAATGAGCTGTAATTCTCTGAGGCGGAGACTGTCTCGCCTCTAAATAAGCCTTGTGAATCAAAAGCTTTAACCAAGATGCCAAAGAAATGGCAGAGGATTTCTGACCTTTCCTAGGACCAGAAAAAACAACAAATAGACTAGAAGTCTTCCTGAAATCTTTAGTAGCTTTGACATAATATTTCAAAGCTCTTACAATGTCTAAAGAATGCAAAGATCTTTCAAGAATATTCTTGGGATTTGGACACAAGGAAGGAACAACAATTTTCTCTACTAATGTTGTTAGAATTTACAACCTTAGGAAGAAATTTAAACGAAGTCCGCAAAACAGCCTTATCCTAATGGAAAATCAGAAAAGGAGACTCACAAGAGAGAGCAGACAATTCAGAAACTCTTCTAGCTGAAGAGATAGCCAAAGGAAATAACACTTTCCAAGAAAGTAGTTTAATATCCAAAGAATGCATAGGCTCAAAAAGAGGAGCCTGCAAAGCCTTCAAAACCAAATTAAGACTCCAAGGAGGAGAGATTGATTTAACAACAGGCTTGATACGGACCAAAGCCCAAACAAAACAGTGAATATCAAGAAGTTTAGCAATCTTTCTATGAAATAAAACAGAAAGAGCAGAGATTTGTCCCTTCAAGGTACTTGCAGACAAACCTTTATCAAAACCATCCTGAAGAAACTGTAAAATTCTAGGAATCCTAAAAGAATGCCATGAGAATTTATGAGAAAAACACCATAAAATATAGGTTTTCCAAACCCGATAATAAATCTTCCTTGAAACAGACTTACAAAGCCTGTAGCATAGTATTAATCACTAAGACCTAGATTTGGAGTTTGGCGTTAGCCGTGAAAACCAGCGTTAGAGGCTACTAACGCTGGTTTTAGGCTACCGCCGGTATTTGGAGTCACTCAAAATAGGGTCTAACGCTCACTTTTCATCCGCGACTTTTCCATACCGCAGATCCCCTTACGTCAATTGCGTATCCTATCTTTTCAATGGGATCTTTCTAACTCCGGTATTTAGAGTCGTTTCTGAAGTGAGCGTTAGACATCTAACGACAAAACTCCAGCCGCAGGAAAAAAGTCAGTAGTTAAGAGCTTTCTGGGCTAACGCCGGTTTATAAAGCTCTTAACTACTGTACTCTAAAGTACACTAACACCCATAAACTACCTATGTACCCCTAAACCGAGGTCCCCCCACATCGCCGACACTCGAATAATTTTTTTTAACCCCTAATCTGCCGACCGCCACCTACGTTATCCTTATGTAACCCTAATCTGCTGCCCCTAACACCGCCGACCCCTGTATTATATTTATTAACCCCTAACCTGCCCCCCACAACATCGCCTCCACCTACCTACACTTATTAACCCCTAATCTGCCGACCGCAAAGCGCCGCCACCTACGTTATCCTTATGTACCCCTAATCTGCTGCCCCTAACACTGCCGACCCCTATATTATATTTATTAACCCCTAATCTGCCCCCCTAAACGTCGCCTCCACCTGCCTACACTTATTAACCCCTAATCTGCCGACCGGACCTGAGCGCTACTATAATAAAGTTATTAACCCCTAATCCGCCTCACTAACCCTATAATAAATAGTATTAACCCCTAATCTGCCCTCCCTAACATCGCCGACACCTAACTTCAATTATTAACCCCTAATCTGCCGACCGGAGCTCACCGCTATTATAATAAATGTATTAACCCCTAAAGCTAAGTCTAACCCTAACACTAACACCCCCCTAAGTTAAATATAATTTAAATCTAACGAAATTAATTAACTCTTATTAAATAAATTATTCCTATTTAAAGCTAAATACTTACCTGTAAAATAAATCCTAATATAGCTACAATATAAATTATAATTATATTATAGCTATTTTAGGATTTATATTTATTTTACAGGTAACTTTGTATTTATTTTAACCAGGTACAATAGCTATTAAATAGTTAAGAACTATTTAATAGCTAAAATAGTTAAAATAATTACAAATTTACCTGTAAAAGAAATCCTAACCTAAGTTACAATTAAACCTAACACTAGACTATCAATAAATTAATTAAATAAACTACCTACAATTATCTACAATTAACCTAACACTACACTATCAATAAATTAATTAAATACAATTGCTTCAAATAAATACAATTAAATAAACTAGCTAAAGTACAAAAAATAAAAAAGAACTAAGTTACAAAAAATAAAAAAATATTTACAAACATAAGAAAAATATTACAACAATTTTAAACTAATTACACCTACTCTAAGCCCCCTAATAAAATAACAAAGCCCCCCAAAATAAAAAAATGCCCTACCCTATTCTAAATTACTAAAGTTCAAAGCTCTTTTACATTACCAGCCCTGAACAGGGCCCTTTGCGGGGCATGCCCCAAGAAATACAGCTCTTTTGCCTGTAAAAAAAAACATACAATACCCAAGCCCCCCAACATTACAACCCACCACCCACATACCCCTAATCTAACCCAAACCCCCCTTAAATAAACCTAACACTAAGCCCCTGAAGATCATCCTACCTTGTCTTCACCTCACCGGGTATCACACCGATCCGTCCAGAAGAGCTCCTCCGATGTCCTGATCCAAGCCCAAGCGGGGGGCTGAAGAGGTCCATGATCCGGCTGAAGTCTTCATCCAAGCGGGGCAGAAGAGGTCTTCCATCCGATTGAAGTCTTCATCCAAGCGGCATCCATCCGGAGCGAAACGGCAGCATCCTGAAGACCTCCACCGCGGAACATCCATCCTGGCCGACGACTGAACGACAAATGACGGTTCCTTTAAATGACGTCATCCAAGATGGCGTCCCTCGAATTCCGATTGGCTGATAGGATTCTATCAGCCAATCAGAATTAAGGAAGGAATATTCTGATTGGCTGATGGAATCAGCCAATCAGAATCAAGTTCAATCCGATTGGCTGATCCGATCAGCCAATCAGATTGAGCTCGCATTCTATTGGCTGTTCCGATCAGCCAATAGAATGCAAGCTCAATCTGATTATATTATAGTAGCGCTCAGGTCCGCTCGGCAGATTAGGGGTTAATAAGTGTAGGCAGGTGGAGGCGACGTTGTGGGGGGCAGATTAGGGGTTAATAAATATAATATAGGGGTTGGCGATGTTAGGGCAGCAGATTAGGGGTACATAAGGATAATGTAAGTAGCGGCGGTTTACGGAGCAGCAGATTAGGGGTTAATAATAATAATATGCAGGGGGCGGCAGATTAGGTGTTAATAAGTGTAAGGTTAGGGGTGTTTAGACTCGGGGTACATGTTAGAGTGTTAAGTGCAGACGTAGGAAGGGTTACCGCATAGCAAACAATGGTGCTGCGTTAGGAGCTGAACGCGGCTTTTTTGCAGGTGTTTGGTTTTTTTCAGCTCAAACAGCCCCATTGTTTTCTATGGGGGAATCGTGCACGAGCACGTTTTTGAGGCTGGCCGCGTCCGTAAGCAACTCTGGTATCGAGAGTTGAAGCTGCGTTAAAAATGCTCTACGCTCCTTTTTTGGAGCCTAACGCAGCCTTTATGTGGTTTCTCAATACCAGAGTTATTTTTATGGTGCGGCCAGAAAAAAGCCGGCGTTAGTTTTTCGGGTCGTTACCGACAAAACTCCAAATCTAGCCGTAAGTCTGAGAAACCTCTATGATTAAGTACTAAGCGTTCAATTTCCATACCTTCAAATTTAGCGATTTGAGATCCTGATGGAAAAACAGCCATTGAGACAGAAGGACGTGCATTAACGGAAGTGGCCAAGGTTGGCAACTGGACATCTGGACAAGATCCACATATCAAAACCTGTGAGGCCATGCTGGTGCTATCAGAAACACATGCGAATGTACCAATATGATCTTGGAGATCACCCTTGGAAGAAGAACTAGAGGCAGAAAAATGTAAGCAGGTTGGTAAAACCAAGGAACTGCTAACGCATCCACCATCTCTGCCTGAGGATCCCTGGACCTGGAAAGGTACCTGGGAAGCTTCTTGTTTAGATGGGAAGCCATCAGATCTATTTCGGGGAGACCCCACATCTGTACAATCTGACAAATTACATCTGGATGGAGAGACCACTCTCCTGGATGATAAAGACTGACGACTGAGATAATCCGCTTACCAATTGTCTACACCTGCGATATGTATCACAGAAATTAGACAGGAGTTGGATTCCGCCCAAGAAAGTATCCAAGATACTTCTTTCATCGCTAAAGGACTGCGAGTCCCCCCATTGATGATTGATATATGCCACAGTTGTGATATTGTCTGTCTGAAACAAATGAATAATTCTCTCTTTAATAGAGGCCAAGCCTGAAGAGCCCCGAAAATAGCACAGTGTTCTAAAATATTGATTGGTAACCTCGCCTCTTGAGGATTCCAAACTCCTTGTTGCTGTCAGAGACCCCCAGACAGCTCCCCAACCTGTGAGACTTGCATCTGTTGAAATCACAGTCCAGGCAGGACGAACAAATGAGGTCCCTTAAATAATCCAATGATTTACTAACCACCAGGACAGAGATAGTTGAATGTTGGGATTTAAGTATATCAACTGTGATATCCGAGTATAATCCCTGCACTATTGATTCAGCATGTAAAGCTGCAGAGGTCTCATATGAAAACGAGCAAAGGGGATCGCGCCCGATACTGCAGTCATGAGACCTAGAACTTCCATGCACATAGCCACTGAAGGGAATGATCGAGACTGAAGGTTTTGACCGGCAGAAACTAATTTTATTCGTCTCTTGTCTGTTAAAGACAGAGTCATGGACACTGAATCTATCTGGAAACCTAAAAAGGTGACCCTTGTCTGAGGAATCAAGAAACTCTGGAAAATTGATCCTCCAGTCATGTCTTTGAAGAAACAACACAAGTTGATTCATGTGAGATTCTGCTAAATGAAAAGATTGAGCCAGTGCCAAGATATTTTCCAAATAAGGAAATACCCTGACTCTCTGATTACAGATAGAAGGGCACCTAGAACTTTGGAAAAGATTCTTGGAGCTGTCGCTAGGCCAAATGGAAGAGCGACAAATTGGTAATGCTTGTCTAGAAAAGAGAATCTCAGAAACCGATAGTGGTCTGGATGAATCGGAATATGAAGATACGCATCCTGTAAGTCTATTGAGGAGGACATGTAATGACCTTGCTGAACAAAAGGCAGCATAGTCCTTATAGTCACCATCTTGAAAGTTGTGACTCTTACAAAATTATTCAAAAACTTCACATCCAGAATTGGTCTGAAAGAAATTTCCTTCTTCGGGACAATGAATAGATTTGAATAAAAACCCAGACCCTTTTCCAGAATTGGAACTGGTACAATCACTCCTGAAAGCTCCAGATCTGAAACACACTTCAGAAAAGCCTGAGCTTTCACAGGATTTGTTGGAACGTGAGAAAGAAAAATCTTCTCACAAGAGGTCTTATTCTGAAACCTATTCGATACCCCTGAGAGACAACATTCTGAATGCAATTATTCTGATTAGAACCTGCCCTAACATCTTGAAATAATTTCAATCTGCCCCCCACCAGCAGAACTGGATCGAGGGCCACACCTTCATGCAGTCTTGGGCGCTGGCTTTGTTTTTTTGTAAGGCTTGGATTTATTCCAACTCGAGGATGGCTTCCAATTGGAACCAGAGTCTTAAGGGGAAGGAGTGGTTTACTGTTCTCTTTTCTCACAAAAGGAACAAAACCGATTAGAAGCTTTAGATTTGCCTTAAGACTTTTTATCTTGAGGCAAAAAACTCCCTTCCCCCCAGTAATAGTGGAAATAATAGAATCCAACTGGGAACAAAACAAATTATTACCCTGGAATGATAGAGATAGTAACCTAGATTTAGATACCATGTCAGCATTCCATGATTTAAGCCATAAAGCTCTTCTACCTAAAATAGCCAAAGACATAGATTTAACATTCATCTTGATGATATCAAAAATAGCATCACAGATAAAATGATTAACATGTTGAAGCAAATGAACAATGCTATGCAAATCAGAGTCTTTTTCCCGTTGTGCTAAGCTATCCAACCAAAAGTTGATGCAGCTGCAACATCAGCCATAGAAATGGCAGGTCTGAGCATATAGCCAGAATGGAAATAAGCTTTCCTTAGATAAGGTGTAATCTTCCTATTTAAAGGATCCTTAAAATAAGTACTATCTTCCATAGGTATAGTAGTACATTTAGCAAGAGTAGAAATAGCCCCATCAACCTTAGGGACTTTTTCCCAAAACTCTAATTTAGCCACTGGCAAAGGATACAACTTTTTAAACCTTGAAGAAGAAACAAAATGAAGTACCAGGCTTAGACCATTCCTTAGCAATCACATCATAAATAGCATCAGGAACAGTTAAAAACCTCGGGAGTAGTCACAGGAGGTTTATAGACAGAATTTAAAAGTTTACTGGATTTATTATCAAGTGGACCAGACTCCTCAATATCCAAAGATATTAACACTTCTTTTAACAAAGAATGAACATGCTCAATCTTAAAAAGATAAGATGATTTATCAGTGTCAATGTCTGAAGTAGGATCTTCTGAGTCAGAGAGATCCTCATCAGAGGAGGATATATCAGTATGTTGGCGGTCATTACAAATTTCATCAGTATTATGAGAAGTTTTAAAAGACCATTTACATTTATTTGAAGGCGGTATAGCAGCCATAGCCTTCTGTATCGCTTCAGCAATATAATTTTTCATATCAACAGGGATATCATGTACTTTAGATGTTGAAGGAACAACAGATACTGTACTAGCACTAATAGAATTCTTTTCTGCATGCAAAAGCTTATCATGACAGCTGTTACATACTACAGCTGGAGATATAATCTCCACTAGCTTACAACAGATAAACTTAGCTTTGGTAGAACTGTGTTCATGCAGCATGGTTCCTACAGCAGTTTCTGAGACAGGATCAGATTGAGACATCTTGTAAAACGTAAAAAAATAAAAAATAACATTAAACAGAAATATCTTATTTCCACATATAGCAGTTTCAGAAATGGGAAAAAATGCAAATGCTAAAATTGGCAAAAAAAGAGACGAGATTACCAATCAATATTTTAGAATTTTCAGAGCTCTTCAGTTTTGGCCTCTGTTGAAGAGAGAACCGTTCATTTGCTTTCAGACAGACAATGTCACAACTGTGGCATATGTCAATCATCAGGGTGGGACTCACAGTCCCCAAGCCATGAAAGAAGTATCTTGGATACTTGCTTGGGCAGAATCCAGCCCCTGTCTAATCTCTGCGATGCATATCCCAGGTGTAGACAATTGGGAGGTGGATTATCTCAGCCGTCAGACTTTACATCCGGGGGAGTGGTCTCTCCATCCAGATGTGTTTTCTCAGATTGTTCAGATGTGGGGTCTTCCAGAGGTAGATCTGATGGCCTCTCATCTAAACAAGAAACTTCCCAGATACCTGTCCAGGTCCAGGGATGTTCAGGCGGAAGCAGTGGATGCGCTGACACTTCCATGGGGTTATCAACCTGATTACATTTTTCCGCCTCTAGTTCTTCTTCCAAGTGTGATCTCCAAAATCATCATGGAACAATCGTTTGTGTTGCTAGTGGCTCCAGCATGGGCCCACAGGTTTTGGTATGCGGATCTTGTTCGGATGTCCAGTTGCCAACCTTGGCTACTTCTGTTAAGGCCGGACCTTCTGTCTCAAGGTCCATTTTTCCATCAGGATCTCAAATCATTAAATTTGAAGGTATGGAAATTGAACGCTTAGTGCTAAGTCATAGAGGTTTCTCTGGCTCAGTGATTAATACTATGTTAGAAGCTCATAAATCTGTCTCGAGGAAGATTTATTATCGAGTTTGGAAGACTTACATTTCATGGTGTTCTTCTCATAAATTCTCCTGGCATTCTTTTAGAATTCCTAGAATTTTACAGTTTCTTCAGGATGGTTTGGATAAAGGTTTGTCTGCAAGTTCCTTGAAGGGACAAATCTCTGCTCTCTCTCTTTTATTTCACAGAAAGATTGCTAAACTTCCTGATATTCACTGTTTTGTACAGGCTTTAGTTCATATTAAGCCTGTCATTAAATCAATTTCTCCTCCTTGGAGTCTTAATTTGGTTTTGAAGGCGTTACAGGCTCCTCCATTTGAGCCCATGCATTCTTTGGACATTAAACTACTTTCTTGGAAAGTGTTGTTCCTTTTGGCTATCTCTTCTGCTAGAAGAGTTTCTGAGCTATCTGCTCTTTCTTGTGAATCTCCTTTTCTGATTTTTCATCAGGATAAGGTGGTTTTGTGGAATTCATTTCAATTTTTACCTAAGGTTGTGAATTCTAACAACATTAGTAGAGAAATTGTTGTTCCTTCCTTGTGTCCTAATCCTAAGAATTATTTGGAAAGATCCTTACATTCTTTGGATGTGGTAAGAGCTTTGAAATATTATGTTGAAGCTACCAAAGATTTCAGGAAGACTTCTAGTCTATTTGTTATATTTTCTGATCCTAGGAAAGGTCAGAAGGCTTCTGCTATTTCCTTGGCTTCTTGGTTAAAGCTTTTGATTAATCAAGCTTATTTGGAGTCGGGTAAGACTCCGCCTCAGAGAATTACAGCTCATTCTACTAGATCAGTCTCCACTTTGTGGGCTTTTAAGAATGAGGCTTCAGTTGATCATATTTGCAAAGCGGCAACTTGGTCCTCTTTGCATCTGTAGTTATCACAGTCCAGGTTGGCCGATCAAAAGAAGCCCCTTGAACTAAACGCTGGTGATTTAACCACCACGTCATTGAGATTTAAGGATATTAATTGTGATATCTTTGTATAATCCCTGCACCATTGATTCAGCATACAAAGCTGGAGAGGTCTCCTGTGAAAACGTGCAAAAGGAATCGCGTCCGATGCTGCAGTCATGAGGCCTAAAACTTCCATGCACATACCCACTGAAGGGAATGACTGAGACTGAAGGTGCTGACAGGCTGCAACCAATTTCAAACGTCTCTTGTCTGTTAGAGACAGAGTCATGGACACTGAATCTATCAAGAAACTTTTTAGTAAATTGATCCTCCAACCATGTTTTCGAAGAAACAACACTAGTTGATTCGTGTGAGATTCTGCAAAACGTAAAGACTGAGCTAGTACCAAGATATCGTCCAAATAAGGAAACACTGCAATACCCTGTTCTCTGATTACAGAGAGTAGGGCACCTAGAACCTTTGAAAAGATTCTTGGAGCTGTTGCTAGGCCAAATGGAAGAGCAACAAATTGGTAATGTTTGTCTAGAAAAGAAAATCTCAGGAACTGATAATGTTCTGGATGAATCAGAATATGAAGGTATGCATCCTTCAAGTCTATTGTGGACATATTATGTCCTTGCTGAATAAAAAGCCGGAATAGTCCTTATAGTCACCATCTTGAAAGTTGGTACTCTTACATAAAGATTCAAAATTTTCAGATCCAGAACCGGTCTGAATGAATTTTCCTTCTATGGAACAATGAATAGATTTGAATAAAACCCCAAACCTTGTTCCTGAAAAGGAACCGGCATGATTACCCCTGAAAACTCCAGGTCTGAAACACACTTTAGGAAAGCCTGAGCTTTTATCTGCCCCCTACCAGCTGAGCTGGAATGAAGGCTGCACCTTCATGCGGACTTAGGTTTCTTAAATGGCTTAGATTTATTCCAATTTGAGGAAGGCTTCCAATTGGAAACAGATTCCTTGGGGGAAGGATTAGATTTTTGTTCCTTATTTTGACGAAAGGAACGAAAACGGTTAGAAGCCTTAGATTTACCCTTAGGTTTTTTATCCTGAGGCAGAAAAACTCCCTTTCCCCCAGTGACAGTTGAAATAATAGAATCCAACTGAGAACCAAAAAAATTATTACCTTGGAAAGAGAGAGATAGTAATCTAGACTTAGATGTCATATCAGCATTCCAAGATTTAAGCCACAAATCTAAAATAGCTAAAGACATGGATCTAACATCAATTTTGATAATATCAAAAATGGCATCACAAATCAAATGAATAGCATATTGCAGTAAGCGAATAATGCTAGATATGTCAGAATCCAATTCTTGTTGCGCTAAATTTTCCAACCAAAAAGTTGATGCAGCCGCAAGATCAGCCAAAGAAATTGCATGTCTGAGAAGATGACCTGAATATAAATAGGCTTTCCTTAGATAAGATTCAAGCTTCCTATTTAAAGGATCCTTAAAGGAAGTACTATCTTCCATAGGAATAGTGGTACGTTTAGCAAGAGTAGAAATAGCCCCATCAACTTTGGGGACTTTCCCAAAACTCTATAGAAATTGCTGGTAAAGGATACAATTTTTTAAACCTTGAAGAAGGAATAAAAGAAGTACCTGGCTAATTCCATTCCTTAGAAATCATATCAGAAATAGCATCAGGAATAGGAAAAACCTCTGGGGTAACCACAGGAGGTTTAAAACAGCATTTAAACGTTTACTAGACTTAACGTCAAGAGGACTGGTTTCCTCAATATCCAAAGTAATTAACACTTCTTTTAATAAAGAACGAATATACTCCATTTTAAATAAATAAGTAGATTTGTCAGTGTCAATATCTGAAGAAGGATCTTCTGTATCAGATAGATCCTCATCAGACTGAAAACTGAATGAGAAGTTTTAAAAGACCTTTTACGTTTATTAGAAGGCGGAAATGCAGACAAAGCCTTCTGAATAGAATCAGTAACAAATTCTTTAAAATTCATAGGTATATCATGTACATTAGAAGTTGACGGAACTGCAACTGGCAATGTACTATTACTGATGGACACACTATCTGCATGTAAAAGTTTATCATGACAACTGTTACAAATGACATTCGGAGATATAATTTCCACAATCTTACAACAAATGCACTTAGCTTTGGTAGAACCAATGTCAGGCAGCAAAGATCCAACAGATACTTTTGAGGCAGGATCAGATTGAGACATCTTGCAAAGAAAAAACAATATATAAAGCAAAATTATCAATTTCCTTATATGACAGTTTCAGGAATGGCAAAAAATGCAAATAGCATAGCACTCTGACATAGAAAAAGGCAAGAGTCAAACAGCAATGGGGTGTTAAATTAAGGAAAAATTTGGCGGCAAGTATGACGCACAACGTAACTGAAATTTTTTTGGCGCCAACAATATCCGGAAAGGACATACTTGCGTCACTAACGACACAACCGTGTGTAAGGCTTCGGCGTCAACTACAACGCCGGAAATGACGAACTTGCGTCAACGGACGTACTTTTCGTGCCAAAAAATTCTTGCTCCAAAAATGACGCAATAAAGTCTAGCATTTGGCGCACCCGCGGGCCTAGTACTGCCTGCAATTTGCAAGAAAAAAGTAGTCAATTTGAAAAAAAGACTAAACCCCAGGTAAGAAAAATATTTCTTAATATGTTTATTTCCCCTAAATATGAAACTGACAGTCTGCACAAGGAAATACATGAACCAAACTCATGGCTAATATAAGTAAAATACATATATTTAGAACTTTATATAAATGCATAAAGTGCCAAACCATAGCTGGGGTGTCTTAAGTAATAAAAAACATACTTACCGAAAGACACCCATCCACATATAGCAGATAGCCAAACCAGTACTGAAACAGTTATCAGTAGAGGTAATGGTATATAAGAGTATATCGTCGATCTGAAAAGGGAGGTAGGAGATGAATCTCTACGACCGATAACAGAGAACCTATGAAATAGATCTCCCGTGAGGAAAACCATTGCATTCAAAAGGTGATACTCCCTTCACATCCCTCCATAGGAGGCAAAGTTTGTAAAACTGAATTGTGGGTGTGGTGAGGGGGTGTATTTATAGGCATTTTGAGGTTTGGGAAACTTTGCCCCTCCTGGTAGGATTGTATATCCCATACGTCACTAGCTCATGGACTCTTGCCAATTACATGAAAGAAATATAGATATATACTATGGATTATTTATAATTTATTTTACAGTATGTATTAAATTGCTATCCCCGATGCGCGTTACGCATATTTTACATTCCTATGTTCTTCACATAGAAAATAATGTACTTTTTATTATTAAATATATATATATATATTACTATTGATATCTGATAATGTTAATGTAAAATACATATCTATACCTATATATCTATAGAAATAGATATACAAGTATAGGTATATATATATATATATATATATAAATTTGTATTTACAATGAAAAGTACATTGTTCTGTATGTAAAGAACATAGGAATGTGACATTTACATAACCCTTGTAAAGTTATGCGCGAGTTTAGGTGATGGGTTTTTTCAGCTTGCACTTTCCATTGACTTTTATGGGGAGAATGAGATATTTTTTTAGCGCGAGTCGGATTTCGCTTGCACGCAATATTTTCATATTTTTGCAAAAAAATAATAATGTCCAATTTCATTTTTTTAACATCAGACAAGAATTACAAAAGCATTGGAATCCAGCCCATAACATCCATAAATTATTCTTTCAACAGTTGAATGAATAGATTTAACATTAATTTATTAGCTAATTAAATAAATAAAATATTTATGTGGATGTAGTTAAGTGAATAGAATACAATATTAGCATTCAAAATATCTATCACCAGGGGTAAATGTTACTACTCCACTCAATGTTAACCTTTTCGGACATGCGTATAAAGAGAATGGATCGTCATACAGAGGGATCACTGATCTGATGCTGTGCTGTTGTCAGTAATCCCCTCATAACAGGCCACGTTTGTTGGTGGTGTAGTGAACGACACTCCCAAAGCTGCATGGGAGTGCTGGTGATATCATCATGAATATGCGTAGTGACATCACAGTGGGTGCGAGTGACCAGGAAGTGACAGACAGTATGGGTAGCTGAATGTGAGGGAGCTTGTTTAAACTCTTCATCCTCAGCTCCCTTACTAGTCAAAGACCTCCAGAACCCCATTTGAAAGAGAATTGCCTACTCTTTTAAAAGGTGGCAGTAGTGGAAAAAAGTCACAAGCCCCCCCCAAACATTAGCTAAAATGAAAATAAAAACACAACATATGGGGGGTTTACTGGAGAATGGGTTAAAACATAATTTATGTAAGAACTTACCTGATAAATTCATTTCTTTCATAGTGGCAACAGTCCATGAGCTAGTGACGTATGGGATATACACATTCCTACTAGAACGGGGCAAAGTTTCCCAAACCTCAAAAGCCTATAAATACACCTCCCACCTCATACCTCAGTTTAACTTATAGCCAAGTTAGTGAGGTGTAAAAAGAGTAAAAAGCATAAAAAAGAGGAACAGGATAAATAAAGTGCTATATATATATATATATATATACATATATATACAGAGAGAAGTGCACTCACAGGAACGAACAACTGGCTCAATAACATTGTTAGCCTGTTCTATGGCGATTTACCACCTGGGTGCAGCTTTTTAGCCCAGTAATGCCTTTCACAGAGTAGAACTTTCCTGTAGTATATCAGTCTGATCCCGCCTATTACGGTCAGTCCAGTGCCGAAATACCAGGCAATTCCTCTCTGAACAAGGAACACAGCAACCCCAGACGATCGTTTCGGCCTTCATTGGGCCTCGTCAGTGAGGTGTAGCTATATTCCTCTAAGCACACTGAGCAAGGAGTCCACGTCTGGTTGCCCCTTTTTCCCATAGGGAGACCAAATACATACAGAGAGAAGTGCACTCACAGGAACGAACAACTGGCTCAATAACATTGTTAGCCTGTTCTATGGCGATTTACCACCTGGGTGCAGCTTTTTAGCCCAGTAATGCCTTTCACAGAGTAGAACTTTCCTGTAGTATATCAGTCTGATCCCGCCTATTACGGTCAGTCCAGTGCCGAAATACCAGGCAATTCCTCTCTGAACAAGGAACACAGCAACCCCAGACGATCGTTTCGGCCTTCATTGGGCCTCGTCAGTGAGGTGTAGCTATATTCCTCTAAGCACACTGAGCAAGGAGTCCACGTCTGGTTGCCCCTTTTTCCCATAGGGAGACCAAATACATACAGAGAGAAGTGCACTCACAGGAACGAACAACTGGCTCAATAACATTGTTAGCCTGTTCTATGGCGATTTACCACCTGGGTGCAGCTTTTTAGCCCAGTAATGCCTTTCACAGAGTAGAACTTTCCTGTAGTATATCAGTCTGATCCCGCCTATTACGGTCAGTCCAGTGCCGAAATACCAGGCAATTCCTCTCTGAACAAGGAACACAGCAACCCCAGACGATCGTTTCGGCCTTCATTGGGCCTCGTCAGTGAGGTGTAGCTATATTCCTCTAAGCACACTGAGCAAGGAGTCCACGTCTGGTTGCCCCTTTTTTCCATAGGGAGACCAAATACATACAGAGAGAAGTGCACTCACAGGAACGAACAACTGGCTCAATAACATTGTTAGCCTGTTCTATGGCGATTTACCACCTGGGTGCAGCTTTTTAGCCCAGTAATGCCTTTCACAGAGTAGAACTTTCCTGTAGTATATCAGTCTGATCCCGCCTATTACGGTCAGTCCAGTGCCGAAATACCAGGCAATTCCTCTCTGAACAAGGAACACAGCAACCCCAGACGATCGTTTCGGCCTTCATTGGGCCTCGTCAGTGAGGTGTAGCTATATTCCTCTAAGCACACTGAGCAAGGAGTCCACGTCTGGTTGCCCCTTTTTCCCATAGGGAGACCAAATACATACAGAGAGAAGTGCACTCACAGGAACGAACAACTGGCTCAATAACATTGTTAGCCTGTTCTATGGCGATTTACCACCTGGGTGCAGCTTTTTAGCCCAGTAATGCCTTTCACAGAGTAGAACTTTCCTGTAGTATATCAGTCTGATCCCGCCTATTACGGTCAGTCCAGTGCCGAAATACCAGGCAATTCCTCTCTGAACAAGGAACACAGCAACCCCAGACGATCGTTTCGGCCTTCATTGGGCCTCGTCAGTGAGGTGTAGCTATATTCCCCTAAGCACACTGAGCAAGGAGTCCACGTCTGGTTGCCCCTTTTTCCCATAGGGAGACCAAATACATACAGAGAGAAGTGCACTCACAGGAACGAACAACTGGCTCAATAACATTGTTAGCCTGTTCTATGGCGATTTACCACCTGGGTGCAGCTTTTTAGCCCAGTAATGCCTTTCACAGAGTAGAACTTTCCTGTAGTATATCAGTCTGATCCCGCCTATTACGGTCAGTCCAGTGCCGAAATACCAGGCAATTCCTCTCTGAACAAGGAACACAGCAACCCCAGACGATCGTTTCGGCCTTCATTGGGCCTCGTCAGTGAGGTGTAGCTATATTCCTCTAAGCACACTGAGCAAGGAGTCCACGTCTGGTTGCCCCTTTTTCCCATAGGGAGACAAAATACATACAGAGAGAAGTGCACTCACAGGAACGAACAACTGGCTCAATAACATTGTTAGCCTGTTCTATGGCGATTTACCACCTGGGTGCAGCTTTTTAGCCCAGTAATGCCTTTCACAGAGTAGAACTTTCCTGTAGTATATCAGTCTGATCCCGCCTATTACGGTCAGTCCAGTGCCGAAATACCAGGCAATTCCTCTCTGAACAAGGAACACAGCAACCCCAGACGATCGTTTCGGCCTTCATTGGGCCTCGTCAGTGAGGTGTAGCTATATTCCTCTAAGCACACTGAGCAAGGAGTCCACGTCTGGTTGCCCCTTTTTCCCATAGGGAGACCAAATACATACAGAGAGAAGTGCACTCACAGGAACGAACAACTGGCTCAATAACATTGTTAGCCTGTTCTATGGCGATTTACCACCTGGGTGCAGCTTTTTAGCCCAGTAATGCCTTTCACAGAGTAGAACTTTCCTGTAGTATATCAGTCTGATCCCGCCTATTACGGTCAGTCCAGTGCCGAAATACCAGGCAATTCCTCTCTGAACAAGGAACACAGCAACCCCAGACGATCGTTTCGGCCTTCATTGGGCCTCGTCAGTGAGGTGTAGCTATATTCCTCTAAGCACACTGAGCAAGGAGTCCACGTCTGGTTGCCCCTTTTTCCCATAGGGAGACCAAATACATACAGAGAGAAGTGCACTCACAGGAACGAACAACTGGCTCAATAACATTGTTAGCCTGTTCTATGGCGATTTACCACCTGGGTGCAGCTTTTTAGCCCAGTAATGCCTTTCACAGAGTAGAACTTTCCTGTAGTATATCAGTCTGATCCCGCCTATTACGGTCAGTCCAGTGCCGAAATACCAGGCAATTCCTCTCTGAACAAGGAACACAGCAACCCCAGACGATCGTTTCGGCCTTCATTGGGCCTCGTCAGTGAGGTGTAGCTATATTCCTCTAAGCACACTGAGCAAGGAGTCCACGTCTGGTTGCCCCTTTTTCCCATAGGGAGACCAAATACATACAGAGAGAAGTGCACTCACAGGAACGAACAACTGGCTCAATAACATTGTTAGCCTGTTCTATGGCGATTTACCACCTGGGTGCAGCTTTTTAGCCCAGTAATGCCTTTCACAGAGTAGAACTTTCCTGTAGTATATCAGTATATATATATATATATATATATATATATATATATATATATATATATATATATAAATATAAAATAACCCAAAAAAATATTGGGTGAGTCTCGTGGACTTTTGCCGCTATGAAATAAATTAATTTATCAGGTAAGTTCTTACATAAATTATGTTTTCTTTCATGTAAGTGGCAAGAGTCCATGAGCTAGGGACATATGGGATATAATACCCAAGATGTGGAAGTCCACGAGTCACTAGAGAGGGAAGGATAAAATAAAAACAGCTATTTCCGCTGAGAAATTAAATCCAAAAAATAATTGTTTTCTTAAAAATTTAAAAAAAACTAAAATCATAGGCACTAGAATCAAACTGAGACAACTGCCTGAAGAACCTTTCTACCAAAGGCTGCTTCCGAAGAAGCAAACACAACAAAATGGTAAAATTTAGTAAATGTATTGAAAGAAGACCAAGTTGCTGCTTTGCAAATTAAATCAACTGAAGTTCATTCTTGAAAGCCCAAGATGTGGCGACCAATCTAGTAGAATGAGCTGTAATACGCTGAGGCGGAGACTGCCCCGCCTCCAAATAGGCTTTGTGAATCAAAAGCTTCAACCAAGATGCCAAGGAAATGGCAGAGACTTTCTGACCTTTTCTGGAACCAGAAAATATAACAAGTAGACTAGAAGTCTTTCTGAAATCTTTAGTAGCCTCAAAATAATATTTCAAAGCTCTTACCACATCCAAAGAATGTAAAGACCTTTCAAGAGTATTCCTAGGATTAGGACACAAGGAAGTAACAATAATTTCCCTATTGATGTTGTTAGAATTCACAACCTTTGGCAAAAATGTAAATGAAGTCCACAAAACAGCTTTATCTTGATAGAAAATCAGATAAGGAGACTTGCAAGAGAAAGCAGACAATTCAGAAACTCTTCTAGCAGAAGAGATAGCCAAAAGAAATTAAACTTTCCAAGACAGTAGTTTAATATCCAAAGAATGCATAGGCTCAAAAGAAGAAGCCTGCTTAAGCTTTAAAAACAAATTGAGACTCCAAGGAGGAGAAATTGATTAAATAACAGGCTAGATACGAATTAAAGCCTGAACAAAATAGTGAATATCAGGAAGCTTAGCAATCTTTCTATGAAAAAAGACAGAAAGAGCAGAGACAAACCTTTATCCAAACCATCCTGAAGAAACTGTAAAATCCTAGGAATTCTAAATAAATGCCAAGAATAATAAATGAGTGGAACACCAAGAAATATAGGTTTTCCAAACCCTATGATAAATCTTACTTAAAACAGACTTACGAGCCTGTATCATAGTGTTAATTACTGAGTCAGAGAAACGTCTATGACTAAGAACTAAGCGTTCAATTTCCATGCCTTCAAAGTTAGAGATTTGAGATCCTGATGGAAAACTGGGCCTTGAGACAGAAGGTCTGGTCTTATAGGAAGTGAGCAAGGCTGGCAACTGGACACTTGGACAAGGTCCGAATACCAGAACCTGTGAGGCCATGCTGGTGCTATCAGAAACACATAAGATTGTTCCATTATGATCTTTGAGATCACTCCCAGAGGTGAAAAAGCAGGTTGGTAAAACCATGGAACTGCTAGAGCATTTATCATTTCCACCTGAAGATCCCTGGACCTGGGGAAGTGTCTGGGAAGTTTCTTGTTTAGACAAGAAGCCATCAGATCTATGTCTGGAGGACCCCACATCTGCACAATCTGATAGAACACATCTGGATGGAGAGACTACTTCCCGGATGTAGAATTTGACGGCTGAGATAATCCGCTTCCAAATTGTCTACACCTGGTATATGAATCGCAGTGATTAGACAAGAATTGGATTCCACCCAAGAAAGTATTAGAGATACTTATTTTATTGCTAGGGACTGTGAGTCCCATCTTGATGATTGACATATGCCACTGTTGTGACATTGTCTGTTTGAAACCGAATATACAATTCTCTCTTTAATAGAGGCCAAGCTTGAAGAGCTCTCAAAATAGCACAGAGTTCTAAGATATAGATTGGTAACCTCGCCTCTCGAGGATTCCAAACTCCTGTGCTGTCAGAGACCCCCAAACAGCTCCCCAACCTGAGAAGCGTGCATTTGTTGTGATCACAGTCCAGGTAGGACAAACAAAGGAGGCCCCTTAAACAATAAGGTGATAGTATACAGAAAACACAAAATGGGTTTAAACTTCCTTACACCAATCTAATACCTGCACACATCAAGGGAAGAAATGCACTCTGAGAGCAGTTCTAGACAAGTAGTAAGAAGAAAGATGGATGTGGCGCTAAAAGGCAAGCACGGTATCACGATATTATATATTTTTTGAATTTACTTATTATACATTTTTTGAATCTATTTACTTTTGAGATACCGTGCTTGCCTTTTAGAGCCACATCCATCTTTCTTCTTAATAAGGTGATAGTATAACCACCAAGTCAGAGAGAGTGAAGAATTGGAATTTAAGTATATCAGTTGTGATAACTGAGTATAATACCTGCACCATTGGTGCCACATGCAAAACTGTAGAGGTCTCATATCAAAACAAGCAAAAAGGATTGCGTCCGATGCTGCAATCATGAGACCTAAAACTTCCATGCACATAGCCACTGAAGCGAATGATAAGAAACTGAGATTGGTTTCAGCTTGTCTAAACATTCAAACGTCTCTTTTCTGTTAGGGATAGAGTCATGGACACTGAATCTATCTGGAAATTTATTGAGCTAGTACCAAGATATCATCCAAATAAGGAATTTTCGTTCATAGGTACAATGAATAGATTTGAATAAAACCCTCAATCCTTGTTCCTGCTGTGGAACTGAGAAAAATTACCTCTGAAAGTTATAGATCTGAAACACATTTTAGAAAGACTTCAGCTTTTACTGTTTTTTTTGTTACATGGGTAAGAAAGAATCTTCCCAAAGAAAGTCTTATTTTAAATCATATTCAACATCCCTAAGAAATTATATTCTGAATCCAATGATTTTAAACAGAGCCTTTCCAAACTCTTTGAAATAGCTTTAGTCTGCCCCCTACCAGAAGAACTGGCTTGAGGGCCGCACCTTCGTATAGGTTTAGGGGCAGGATTTGGTTTCTTATAAGGCTTGGATTTATTCCAATTCGGAGATGGTCTCCAATTAGAGCCAGAGGACTTAGGGGAAGGAGTGGTTTTCTGTTCTCTAATCTGACGAAATGACCGAAAACTATTGGGAGCTTTAAATTTACCCTTAGATTTCTTGTCTTGGGGCAGAAATACTCCCTTACCCCCAGTAACAGTGGAGATAATAGAATCCAATTGTGAACCAAAACATTTTTTACCTTGAAAAGAGAGAGATGACCGGAAAGGGGAGGAGCCACACAGCAGCAGCATGTGGCGTTCGCTCTGAGAAGCGTGAGAGGGATCACTCCGGAGGGGGAAATATCAGACAAGCTACCTTAGGCACCGACTTTGTTTGGAACACCCCGTGAGCTAGCGGGAGGCTTGCCAGAGTCGTCACTGACGGCAGGAAAATCCGGTCCACAATTGGAGGCTGCCCAAGACCCTTAGTCCGGGTCGATTGTAGGACCACACTCAGGGATCAACTGGGTGCTGCGCAAAGGTGAACCAGCTGGAGACCGGCAACTTATCAGTTGCGAAGAGGAAGAGAAAACAGAATGGATTATCCAGGGGAAGACCGCTGAAAGATAAGTGGTGTGGTGAGTGGGGATTGATTAGAGAACGCCAGGCTATTGTCTCTCAGGTCCATAGACTGGGTAGGTGGGAAACCTTTGCTCTCAAAGAGACATTGAAAAACAGAAGGAAACAAATACCTTTGGTGCAAAGTTAAGCTCCCCACTATGACCCACACATAGACGGTCTAACTGCCAAGGGCAGGTATCATGGTCTTGTGAACTACATGCTAAGGCTTCGTTGCTCGAGATAATTAGTCACACATTGCTGAGTGGTGGTTCACAGGCGGAGATTAAAAAAGACCATCAGGAAAATGCTTTGGATCAACGTATACTGTCCTGGCAAATAAGTAACTGGTTGGCGATATGATTTCTTATAAGTGCTGCAGACTTAAGTGTTAGTTACCCCAGTGGTAGCATATCCATCTATTTCCTGAGAATGGCTGCTTTTAACACCTGAATCTGAATAGGTGACAATTTATTTGTACTTTTGCCGGTCTCCCTCAAGCTGGAAACTGTGCTAAGGTCATTTCTATGCCCTTATAAAAACGAAACTGTATCCTGCTAACTTTATGTATTGAAGGCGTATATGATACCAACATTGGGGCATGCATATATACTGTTGAAGCTAAATACATACAGGGCTTACTCTAGGATGGACATTTGATTTACCCAAAGTTACAGAGTGTAATGTTAAACTGCCTTTGAGGGTTATAAACCCTTGTTGTAATAGTGTTCTTTGCTTTTGTTTTATATAAAGTACCCTAGAGAAGTTAATAATAAGTTAAGAATAGGCTATTTAGCCCAAAGAAACCAGTAAATTATTCAGAGTTTACCCAGATAAGATCTAGAGGGTGCCTCAACTGATTTTGCAGCAAAATGGTACTGTGTTTATCATTAATCTGTATAAGGCAAACAATAAGAGGTGTATAAGGGCTGGGTAATCCTTTTTAATGTCAAGCTGGAATGATATATGATCAAGATTTGTATAAGATAAGGTCAATATAGATACAACAAATATTACTGTGTCCTAGATAGGGGTTTGCTGCTTTTTTAGGTCTTTCTTCCTAAAAAGCCTTACATAAGCGGATATATATCAAGATAGTAAATATACTCCAGCAAAATTGTTGAATTTTATATACTCCTTAGGGAATAATTGTTTTGTATTTAATAGTGGAGGCACTGAAGATGCACCATGTTTGCTAATAGTAATCATTCAAATTTGAGTTACATGATCTTACTCTAGCATACATTGCTTTTAGATGGCATTTATTCACTAAGCACTGTGTTGTGGGGTTTTTTTCAGTTTTTTTTCTCACTATCCACTAGTTAGAAGGTTTGAACCTTTAACACCCCTCTAAATAGAGTTGGCACGGTAGACAGCACACAGGTCTAAACTGACCCAGATTCACTTTTTTTTTCTCACATATGTCACATATGGAGAGATATATCACTACTAATAAAGATAAATCACCAGCAATGCTGTTTAAAGCTAAAGAAAAAAAAAGAAACTCAAGCAGGTTTAAATAATGTAAATGAATCAGGTATGGATACATTAAATACAAGTACATATTCTATGGATTCGAGTGAGTTGGTCAGTCAAATCTCGGATCTAATGTTACAGCAATTTGACCAGGTCAAAAATGAGATCTCAATGTTATTACTGGAGGTCAAACAATTTTCTAGAAGATTGATAGAGGCAGAAAGTAGAATCTCAGATTCGGAGGATACTAGTGCTAGACAAAAGTTAATAATCAAGGAACAGGCCAAGCAACTAATGGGTATCCAGAGTAAATTGGAAGATTTAGAAGATCGTGCAAGCTGAAATAATATAAGAATTATTAGTGTACCAGAATCAACAGAATTCCAGGATTTAGTGAAGTTTACCTCAATTCAGTTGCCCCAACTTTTAGGGATGCAAATTAACCAACAAGGAATATTAGTTGAGAGGGCACATAGAATAGGCAACATCAGGAAATATCTTGATGGTAATATCGAAAACAGACCAATTATAGTCAAATACCTTAACTATCAGGACAAAACAAATATGAGACAATACAGACAAAAAATGCCAGTTATTATGGGAGACAAAAGTATATTATTGTTTCAAGATTTTTCTGCCGAAACTACACAAAAAATAAGAGAAATGGCGCCAATATGTACAGAACTAATTAATAGCGGACAGAAGGCCGCGATAATTTACCCAGCTAAAATTAAGATTTTTAATGAGAAGGGAGGTGTTGTCTTAAACAATCCTGATGAAGCTAAAGACTATTTGAAAAATATAACATTTTAATATAGTCACAGGCAGAATTTGCCCAATACATGGTAGATGTTCATAGAATGAAAGTGTCAGAGGTTTCTTTCCTGCAGCCCTTTTCACTGTTGTTTAATATGATAAGAATTAATGGTACTACAAATGGCATTTGTCAATATAATTCCCTTTCAGGAATAATTTTATGTTATTTGGATAGTGTTTTTTTTTTCTCTCTTCTCGCTCCACTATCAAAGAAGAGGATATAGCAAAATAGATTATCCTTTTTAATACATTAGAATGAAAGAACAGGTTGTAATTGCTTCTTGGAATGTTGGGGGGATTTCTTCCCCTTTTAAAAGGAAAAAAAACAAAAAAACTTACCTGATAAATTCATTTCTTTCATATTAGCAAGAATCCATGAGCTAGTGACGTATGGGATATACATTCCTACCAGGAGGGGCAAAGTTTCCCAAACCTCAAAATGCCTATAAATACACCCCTCACCACACCCACAAATCAGTTTAATGAATAGCCAAGAAGTGGGGTGATAAGAAAAAAGTGCGAAGCATAAATATAAGGAATTCGAATAATTGTGCTTTATACAAAAAAATCATAACCACCACAAAAAGGGTGGGCCTCATGGACTCTTGCTAATATGAAAGAAATGAATTTATCAGGTAAGTTCTTACATAAATTATGTTTTCTTTCATGTAATTAGCAAGAGTCCATGAGCTAGTGACGTATGGGATAATGACTACCCAAGATGTGGATCTTCCACGCAAGAGTCACTAGAGAGGGAGGGATAAAATAAAGACAGCCAATTCCGCTGAAAAAAATCCACACCCAAAAATAAAGTTTAAATCTTATAAAGAAAAAAACTGAAAATATAAGCAGAAGATTCAAACTGAAACAGCTGCCTGAAGTACTTTTCTACCAAAGACAGCTTCAGAAGAAGAAAACACATCAAAATGGTAGAATTTAGTAAAAGTATGCAAAGAAGACCAAGTTGCTGCTTTGCAAATCTGATCAACCGAAGCTTCATTCCTAAACGCCCATGAAGTAGAAACTGACCTAGTAGAATGAGCTGTAATCCTTTGAGGCGGAGTTCTACCCGACTCGACATAAGCATGATGAATTAAAGATTTCAACCAAGATGCCAAAGAAATGGCAGAGGCCTTCTGACCTTTCCTAGAACCGGAAAAGATAACAAATAGACTAGAAGTCTTTCGGAAATTCTTAGTAGCTTCAACATAATATTTCAAAGCTCTAACTACATCCAAAGAATGCAATGATTTCTCCTTAGAATTCTTAGGATTAGGACATAATGAAGGAACCACAATTTCTCTACTAATGTTGTTGGAATTCACAACCTTAGGTAAAAATTTAAAAGAAGTTCGCAACACCGCCTTATCCTGGTGAAAAATCAGAAAAGGAGATTCACAAGAAAGAGCAGATAATTCAGAAACTCTTCTGGCAGAAGAGATAGCCAAAAGGAACAAAACTTTCCAAGAAAGTAATTTAATGTCCAATGAATGCATAGGTTCAAACGAAGGAGCTTGAAGAGCCCCCAGAACCAAATTCAAACTCCAAGGAGGAGAAATTGACTTAATGACAGGTTTTATACGAACCAAAGCTTGTACAAAACAATGAATATCAGGAAGATTAGCAGTCTTTCTGTGAAAAAGAACAGAAAGAGCAGAGATTTGTCCTTTCAAAGAACTTGCAGACAAACCTTTATCCAAACCATCCTGAAGAAACTGTAATATTCTCGGAATTCTAAAAGAATGCCAGGAAAAATGATGAGAAAGACACCAAGAAATATAAGTCTTCCAGACTCTATAATATATCTCCCTAGATACAGATTTACGAGCCTGTAACATAGTATTAATCACAGAGTCAGAGAAACCTCTTTGACTAAGAATCAAGCGTTCAATCTCCATACCTTTAAATTTAAGGATTTGAGATCCTGATGGAAAAAAGGACCTTGCGACAGAAGGTCTGGCCTTGATGGAAGAGTCCACGGTTGGCAAGAGGCCATCCGGACAAGATCCGCATACCAAAACCTGTGAGGCCATGCTGGAGCTACCAGCAGAACAAACGAGCATTCCTTCAGAATCTTGGAGATTACTCTTGGAAGAAGAACTAGAGGCGGAAAGATATAGGCAGGATGATACTTCCAAGGAAGTGGCAATGCATTCACTGCTTCCGCTTGAGGATCCCTGGATCTGGACAGATACTTGGGAAGTTTCTTGTTTAGATGAGAGGCCATTAGATCTATTTCTGGAATTCCCCACCTTTGAACAATCTGAAGAAATACCTCTGGGAGAAGAGATCATTCGCCCGGATGTAACGTTTGGCGACTGAGATAATCCGCTTCCCAATTGTCTATACCTGGGATATGAACCGCAGAAACTAGACAGGAGCTGGATTCCGCCCATACCAGAATTCGAGATACTTGTTTCATAGCCAGATGACTGTGAGTCCCTCCTTGATGATTGATGTATGCCACAGTTGTGACATTGTCTGTCTGAAAACAAATGAACGATTCTCTCTTTAGAAGAGGCCAAAACTGAAGAGCTCTGAAAATTGCACGGAGTTCCAAAATATTGATCGGTAATCTCACCTCCTGAGATTCCCAAACCCCTTGTGCTGTCAGAGACCCCCACACAGCTCCCCAACCTGTAAGACTTGCATCTGTTGAAATTACAGTCCAGGTCGGAAGAACAAAAGAAGCCCCCTGAACTAAACGATGGTGATCTGTCCACCACGTCAGAGAGTGTCGTACAATCGGTTTTAAAGATATTAATTGAGATATCTTTGTGTAATCCCTGCACCACTGGTTCAGCATACAGAGCTGAAGAGGTCGCATGTGAAAACGAGCAAAGGGGATCGCGTCCGATGCAGCAGTCATAAGACCTAGAATTTCCATGCATAAGTCTACCGAAGGGAATGATTGTGACTGAAGGTTTCGACAAGCTGATATCAATTTTAGACGTCTCTTGTCTGTCAAAGATAGAGTCATGGACACTGAATCTATCTGGAAACCTAAAAAGGTTACCTGTGTCTGAGGAATCAATGAACTTTTTGGTAAATTGATCCTCCAACCATGATGTTGAAGAAACAACACAAGTCGATTCGTATGAGATTCTGCTAAATGTGAAGACTGAGCAAGTACCAAGATATCGTCCAAATAAGGAAATACCACAATACCCTGTTCTCTGATTACAGACAGAAGGGCACCGAGAACCTTTGTAAAAATTCTTGGAGCTGTAGCTAGGCCAAACGGCAGAGCCACAAACTGGTAATGCTTGTCTAGGAAAGAGAATCTCAGAAACTGATAGTGATCTGGATGAATCGGAATATGCAGATATGCATCCTGTAAATCTATTGTAGACATATAATGCCCTTGCTGAACAAAAGGCAGGATAGTCCTTATAGTTACCATTTTGAATGTTGGTATCCTTACATAACGATTCAATATTTTTAGATCCAGAACTGGTCTGAAGGAATTCTCCTTCTTTGGTACAATGAAGAGATTTGAATAAAACCCCAGTCCCTGTTCCAGAACTGGAACTGGCATAATTACTCCAGCCAACTCTAGATCTGAAACACATTTCAGAAAAGCTTGAGCCTTCGCTGGGTTTACTGGGACACGGGAAAGAAAAAATCTCTTTGCAGGAGGCCTTATCTTGAAGCCAATTCTGTACCCTTCTGAAACAATGTTCTGAATCCAAAGATTGTGAACGGAATTGATCCAAATTTCTTTGAAAAAACGTAATCTGCCCCCTACCAGCTGAGCTGGAATGAGGGCCGCACCTTCATGTGGACTTAGGAGCTGGCTTTGATTTTCTAAAAGGCTTGGATTTATTCCAGACTGGAGATGGTTTCCAAACTGATACCGCTCCTGAGGATGAAGGATCAGGCTTTTGTTCCTTGTTGTGACGAAAGGAACGAAAACGATTATTAGACCTAAATTTACCTTTAGATTTTTTATCCTGTGGTAAAAAAGTTCCTTTCCCTCCAGTAACAGTTGAGATAATAGAATCCAACTGAGAACCAAACAATTTATTACCCTGGAAAGAAAGGGAAAGCAGAGTAGACTTAGAAGACATATCAGCATTCCAAGTTTATGCAATAAAGCTCTTCTAGCTAAAATAGCTAGAGACATATACCTGACATCTACTCTAATGATATCAAAGATGGCATCACAAATAAAATTATTAGCATGTTGAAGAAGAATAATAATGCTATGAGAATTATGATCTGTTACTTGTTGCGCTAAAGCTTCTAGCCAAAAAGTTGAAGCTGCAGCAACATCCGCTAAAGATATAGCAGGTCTAAGAAGATTACCTGAACACAAGTAAGCTTTTCTTAGAAAGGATTCAATTTTCCTATCTAAAGGATCCTTAAAGGAAGTACCATCTGCCATAGGAATAGTAGTACGCTTAGCAAGAGTAGAGACAGCCCCATCAACCTTAGGGATTTTGTCCCAAAACTCTAATCTGTCAGATGGCACAGGATATAATTGCTTAAAACGTTTAGAAGGAGTAAATGAATTACCCAAATTATCCCATTCCCTGAAAATTACTTCAGAAATAGAACCAGGGACAGGAAAAACTTCTGGAATAACTACAGGAGATTTAAAAACCTTATCTAAACGTTTAGATTAAGTATCAAGAGGACCGGAATCCTCAATTTCCAATGCAATTAGGATTTCTTTAAGTAAAGAACAAATAAATTCCATTTTAAATAAATATGAAGATTTATCAGCATCAACCTCTGAGACAGAATCCTCTGAGCCAGAAGAACCATTATCAGAATCAGAATGATGATGTTCATTTAAAAAATTCATCTGAAAAATGAGAAGTTTTAAAAGACTTTTTACGTTTACCAGAAGGAGGAATAACAGACATAGCCTTCTTAATGGATTTAGAAACAAAATCTCTTATGTTCAGGAACACTCTGAGTATTAGATGTTGACGGAACAGCAACAGGTAATGTAACAGTACTAAAGGAAATATTATCTGCATTAACAAGTTTGTCATGACAAACAGTACAAACAACAGCTGGAGGAACAGATACCATAAGTTTACAGAAGATACACTTAGCTTTGGTAGCTCCAGCACCAGGCAGCGATTTTCCAGAAGTATCTTCTGACTCAGTTTCAACGTGGGACATCTTGCAATATGTAATAGAAAAAACAACATATAAAGCAAAATTGATCAAATTCCTTAAATGACAGTTTCAGGAATGGGAAAAAATGCCAGTGAACAAGCTTCTAGCAACCAGAAGCAATAAATAATGAGACTTAAATAATGTGGAGACAATAGTGACGCCCATATTTTTTTAGCGCCAAAAATGACGCCCACATTATTTGGCGCCTAAATGCTTTTGGCGCCAAAAATGACGCCACATCCAGAACGCCGACACTTTTGGCGCAAAAGAACGTCAAAAATGACGCAACTTCCGGCGACACGTATGACGCCGGAAACAGAAAAAAAAATTTTGCGGCAAAAAAGTCCGCGCCAAGAATGACGCAATAAAATGAAGCATTTTCAGCCCCCGTGAGCCTAACAGCCCACAGGTAAAAAGTCAAATTTTAAGGTAAGAAAAAAATTGATTTATTCATATGCATTATCCCAAATATGAAACTGACTGTCTGAAATAAGGAATGTTGAACATCCTGAGTCAAGGCAAATAAATGTTTGAATACATATATTTAGAACTTTAGAAAAAAGTGCCCAACCATAGCTTAGAGTGTCACAGAAAATAAGACTTACTTACCCCAGGACACTCATCTACATGTTGTAGAAAGCCAAACCAGTACTGAAACGAAAATCAGTAGAGGTAATGGTATATATAAGAGTATATCGTCGATCTGAAAAGGGAGGTAAGAGATGAATCTCTACGACCGATAACAGAGAACCTATGAAATAGACCCCGTAGAAGGAGATCATTGAATTCAAATAGGCAATACTCTCCTCACATCCCTCTGACATTCACTGCACGCTGAGAGGAAAACCGGGCTCCAACCTGCTGCGGAGCGCATATCAACGTAGAATCTAGCACAAACTTACTTCACCACCTCCATAGGAGGCAAAGTTTGTAAAACTGATTTGTGGGTGTGGTGAGGGGTGTATTTATAGGCATTTTGAGGTTTGGGAAACTTTGCCCCTCCTGGTAGGAATGTATATCCCATACATCACTAGCTCATGGACTCTTGCTAATTACATGAAAGAAAGTATAATCCTGATATTGCCATGCTGCAGGAAATACATCTTAAAGATCAAGAACTAAGCAAACTCCAAATAGGTTGGGTGGGAGAAGTTATAGCGACTCCATGTGTAAATAGAAAGAAAGGAGTAGCAATTCTTATAAATAAATTGTTTAAACTAGAACATATTATCGAGAGAATTAGATAGTGAAGAGAGATACATAATTCTGCAGATTGAAATGGAGGGGACTTTTTTACTTTATGTAATGTATATGGACCAAATGGATTAATAGAGTCTTCTGGAAAGGACTCCAGGTTAAATTGTTGAATTATGGTATTAAAAATATTATATTGGCAGGTGATTTGAACATGGTGATACACCCAGCCCTTAACAGATTAAAACCGGCTTTAAATAAAAATAGTAAATCAGAAGCTAAATTACTTAAAAATTTCTGCCAATCAATTAGACTTAAAGACATCTGGAGAATACAAAATCCAGATGTAAGTATGTTTTCCTGTGAATCTCATCGACATAAAACAATGTCAAGAATTGATGCATTTTTAGTTTCAGAAAATATATTAGGTATAAAAATTTTAACGGATATTACAGAAATTATTATTTCTGACCACGCAATTTTATCCCTCAAATTGCAATTGAAATCTATCAAAGCTAGGAATTTTTCGAAATGTTATTTTCCCACCTATCTAATCGCAAATGTTCAGTTTAAGGGGTGGCTGAGACAGAGATGGAATGATTTTTGCTTTTTTAACCATGAATATAAAAATAAGAATGAAGTATTTTGGGAAACATTTAAATCAGTAATAAGAGGAGAAATAAAATCATATCTAGTTGGCATAAAACGTGAAAGTCAAGGAAAAGACCTACAATCGTCTAGTCACCTTCGTAACTGCTATAACGCATATATAAGTGATCCATCAAAAACTTTGTGGGATAGATATATCAGGGCTAAGAGGGAAAGAGAGATTTTCTTAAATCAAAAAGCAAGACAAGAAGAACTGAGATCTAGAGCCTTTTATTATAGACATGGGGGTAAAGCGGGGAAATTCTAAAAAACAAAACAAAACAATGTATTGAGGCAATTAAAGTAGGAGGTAAAAGAAGATACTCAAATATTATTGAGATATGCAAAATTATACTAGAGTATTACCAAAAAGTGTATACAGAAGAGGCTATATGTCAACAATCTAAAGAACAATTCTGGGATAAGATTGGACTACCTAAAATAGAGAAGGACAGTCTTGAATTCATAAATAGTCCTATATCACAGGAGGAGATTAGACAAACAATTAAAAAGACAGCAGCTAATAAGGCCCCTGAACCTGACCAGATCCCGATAGAGCTTTACAAAATGTTAGAAGAAGAAATAACACCAACTTTAGAAGCATTATTTAATACAATATATAGTCAAAGCAATATGCGATCCAAATATTTTACAGCGTCTACAATATCATTAGTGCTAAAAAAGGACAAAGATCCAGAAGAATTAAGTGCATATAGACCGATTTCTTTATTAAATAATGACTACAAAATTTTCACTAGTATCATAGCACAAAGGTTAAAGATAGCAATTGGTTCGTTAATACATAAAGATCAGATCTGTTGCATGCCGGGTAGACACCTAACAAGTAATTTAAGGAAATTACAATTAACTATCGATTATTATTGGTTTCAATCAAATAGGAAAAGATCTTCACCCAACACAGATATTGCTATTATAGAAATTGACGCGGAAAAAAGTGTTTGACATGGTCACATGGGACCATCTTTTCACGGTTATCCAAAAATTCGGGATCTCTGGTCATTTCCTTAGCTTTGTTCAAACTATTTTCAAAAATCCAATGGCCAATATTTTAGTGAACGGAGATATCACCCCTAATTTGTTTTTGCAGAAAGGTACAAGGCAAGGCTGTCCTTTATCTCCTTATCTCTTTAATTTGGCTATTGAACCGCTCGCCATCTATATTTGAGAAGGAAGATTAAGGGCATATGGTTAGGGAAAGAAACATTAAGTTGTTAACATTTGTTCTCCACTTTCAATACCCTTCTCCGCCCTCCCCCACCTCCTAACACAACTTCTCTGTCAGCTCAAGACTTTGCCAGCCACTTCAATAACAAAATCGACTCCATCAGAAATGAAATCAGCTCTCAAAATAATTCCTTTCTCTCACCCCCTCAAATGCTCTCAATCAACCACCACCCACATAACCTTAAACTTAGCTCATTCTCCCCTGTCACTGAGGAAGAAGTTATACTGCACTCTCACCTCACTACCTGTCCCCTTGACCCTATCCCCTCACAGCTACTCCCCTCCCTCTCTGCTGCCCTCACCCGTATACTCACACACACTCTCCCTCAGCACCGGTATATTTTCCTCATCGCTGAAACATGCACTGGTCACACCTATCCTAAAAAAACCTTCCCTTGATCCTACCTCCCCATCCAACTACCGCCCTATTTCCCTCCTCCCTCTTGCATCAAAGCTTCTCTAAAAACTAGTTTATGCACGCCTATCCCATTTCCTTACAATAAACTCCCTCCTTGACCCACTGCAATCTGGATTTCATCCCCATCACTCCACATAGACAGCAATTGTTAAGGTTACCAATGACCTACTTACAGCAAAATCAAAAGGCCACTACTCTCTGCTTATCCTCCTTGATCTGTCCACAGGCTTTGATACTGTTGACCACCCTCTTTTGCTCCAAACCCTCCATTCCTTCGGCATCTGTGACACAGCCCTCTCTTCCTACCTGTCAAACCGTACCTTTAGTGTAGCCTTCTCTGGGGCCTCCTCTGCCCCGTCATCACTTTCTATCGGAGTACCGCAAGGCTCTGTCCTCGGTCCCCTTCTCTTCTCAATCTACACGTCATCACTAGGTTCCCTAATAAAGTCCCACAGTTTACAATAACATTTGTATGCCGATGACACCTAAATCTACTTCTCTGCACCAGACCTATCTCCTTCCTTGACCCGTGTCACTAACTGTCTTTCTCACATCTCTAACTGGATGTCCTCTCACTACCTCAAGCTAAATCTCTCCAAAACTGAGCTCCTTATTTTTCCCCCTTTCTCAAAACTCTCCACCCCCATCTCTCTATAACTGTCGACAACTCCATCATTACCCCTACCCCGCACGCCCGATGTCTCGGGGTCACATTTGACTCAGATCTTTCTTTCACTCCTCACATTCAGTCCTTGGCTAAAGCCTGCCGCTTCCACCTTAAAAACATCTCTAAAATTGGACACTTCCATACACAAGACACAACTAAGATTTTAATCCACTTTCTCATTCTTTCCTGCCTTGATTACTGCAACTCTGTCCTCTCTGGTCTCCCCACCTGCCGCCTAGCTCCTTTACAATCCATAATGAATGCCTCTGCCAGACTCATCTTCCTTACACTTCGCTCTTTATCTGTTGCACCTCTCTGCCAAGCCCTTCACTGGCTTCCTCTTGCCTCTAGGATCAAACACAAAATTCTCATTCTGACATACAAAGCCCTCAACTGCACTGCTCCCCCCTATATCTCAGATCTTGTCTCCAGATACTCTCCCTCCCGTCCCCTTCGCTCTGCTCATGACCTCCTACTGTCCTCCTCTCTTGTCACCTCATCAAACCCCCGTTTAAAGGACTTCTCCAGACTGGCTCCCATCTTGTGGAACTCTCTGCCTTGCTCCACAAGACTCTCTTCTAGTTTTAAAATCTTCAAGTGCTCCCTAAAGACTCTACTGTGCAGGGATGCATACAACCTACACTAACCTTTCCTAATACCAGTTCCTCTCCTCCACTGCTATCCCCTGAACCCCCTTAGCATGTAAGCCTAAGAGTCCAGCTGTTTGTAGATCACCTTCTTAAGAGCTGACTACAACAGTGCAACTCTTGGCAGGGCCCTCTACCCATTTGATCCCTATAATTGTTTTGTTGTACTCCCCCTTTGTTTATAGCGCTGCGGAATCTGTTGGCGCTCTACAAATAACCGATAATAATAATAATAAAGTTGCTGTTATATGTGTACGATCTATTAGTCTTTTTGAGGAATGCAAGGAAAAATATCCCTTTGGTAATTCAAATCTTAGAAAAGTGCAGCTCCTTTTCTGGGTACAAAGTAAACATAATCAAATCAGAAATGTTCTGGTTGTATAAAAATAGAAATAGTTATAAAAATTGTCCATTTAAAAAAACAAAAGATGAATTAAAATATTTAGGCATCAAACTCTCTAAAAATCCTAAAGACTGGTATAGGCTAAATTATCCCCATATTTTTTCAAAAATATTTAATGACTTAGCAAATTGGTCCAAATTTCCATTATCATTGACAGGAAAGATTAATTTGATTAAAATGGTGACGTTTCCTAAATTGTTATACTTAATACAAAATTTACCTTTATTTATTAAACGAAGAGATATGACACTATTTAAACACAAATGTGTGGGGTTCTTGTGGGGTAAAAGACGTAGGGCTTTCTAAAAAATGTCCTATTTTAGCAAGGAGGGAGGATTGTCCTTGCCGGATATCGAATTATATAATCTAGCTGGTATGGGGAAATTTGCAATGGACTGGCTAACAGAGACAGAACATTATTCAATTGAGGGGTTAGAAGAACAGTTAGTCCGCCCTTTTTCCTTAAAGGCCCTGTTACATTGTAAACCAGGGAATTTACCAGGGGGAGCTAAAGCTATGATAACTTTTAAAAATGTGATACGGGCATGGAAAAAAATGGTTAAAATAATTCAAGCTAACCCCAATTGGTCTAAATATCTCACAATATTGGGAAATCACAACTTTGAACCTGCATTAGGCTCAAAAGTGTTTTAAAATTGGAAAAGGAAAGGCCTTGTTTATTTTGAGCAGTTTAAAGAAAGACTCAATATCTTTTCAAGATATTTCAATATCTCAAAAACTTTTCAAGAATTAAAAATAGAGTTTAATATTCCTGATAAATAGTTTTTTGCATACCTACAAGCACACCATTCTTTGAATTAAATGACAAAAGGTTTTTCTGAGAAAAATTCATGGGTAATATTAAGACCAATATTAAACATATACAAGCTAGGGAGTCATTCCATCTCTGTCTTATATAAAGCTCTTAAAACTTTTCAAGGTAAAAAAAAACATGGGAAATATAGCGAACAAATGGCACCAACCTATAGATATAATTCAAAGAAGTTTTCAACTGATGAAGAAAGCAACGCTATCGATCTCTTGGAGGGAATCCCATACCAAATTAATTAATAGGATATATATTACTATTGCACTTAAACTAAAATGGGATAAGTCAGCTGATAATAAGTCCCAAATGTAGTTTCCCAGCACCTGACCTATATCATTATTTTTGGAGTTGCCCAAAAATTCAAAAATTCTGGTATATGATAAATTTTTGGTTGAATAAAATAAATAAGAAAGAGATAAAACTAGTGGATGAACATATCCTTTTTCTATACAGAGAAAATATAAGTCAGATAAATAGTAAATTTGTGAATTCAGGTAATTTTAATAGGTCAATCCCTAATGTTAAAACGCTGGAAGTCCAAAAAGAGCACCAATTTGGGAGAATGTACAAATAAAATTAAAGGTCAGTTAATAGTAGAACAGTATGATACCTCAATAAGTTCAGAAACTAAGATTATATGTTTTCTTGGTAAATGGTGAAAAGTAATACAGTCTTACCCTAATGAAATACAATGTCTTTTAATTTCTTCATTTAAGGATTCTAAAGTCCTGTTTTATGCAATAGAAAGAAAGGAATATCCCAATATATTGTTAATTAGATAACTACATTACTTGAGTGGAGGAGATGTGTAAAGGGGTTCGGCTCTCTTAATTTTTTTTTTGTTTTGTTTTGTTCGAAAAACCCAACAAGGTATAAACATGGATAGATATCAATGTCTTAATATGTTGTCAAAGAGATGAAGATATGTCCTTGTCTTACTTTGTTTATATTATACTCTGGAATTGCCCTACATGGCGTTAATGAGATGTATGACATTTAAGTTTGTATATTGTTGGTTTAAAATAAATAATAATAAAAAAAGGAGAAGAGAGAGATAATAATCTAATTTTATACACATGTCAGCATTCCAATATTTAAGCCATAAAGCTCTTCTAGTTAGAATGGCTAAATACATGGATTTGACATTGATCTTTTTAACATCAAATATAGCATCACAAATAAAATTATTTGCATGTTGAAGTAAAACAATAATGTTAGTTAATTCAGAACCTGAAGACAACTGATGTGCTAAACTGTCCAACCAAAAAATAGAAGCAGCAGCAACATCAGCCATAGATATAACAGGTCTAAGAATATAGCCAGAATGTAAATATGCCCTTCTTGGATAAGATTCAAGCTTCCTATTTAAAGGATCTTTGACTACAGGTAAAGGATACAATTTCTTAAACCTAGAAGAAGGGTTAAAAAAGGTACCAGGCTTAGACCATTCTTTAGCAATCACATTAGAGATAGCGTCAGGAATAGGAAATACTTCAGGAGTAATAATAGTAGTCTTTAATACAGAATTTAGACAATTGCTAGCTTTATCATAAGGAGATTTAGACTCCTCAATACCCAAAATAAACAAAAACTTCCTTTAAGAGAGAACAAATATATTCTAACAAATAAAAAAGATTTGTCTATATCAGTCTCTGACGTGGCATCCTCTGAATCAGAGGAGACCCCATCAGTAGAGGATACATCAGTATGCTGAAGGTCAGAACTTAATTCACTAAGTTTAGGAAAATGTTGCAAAAACCTTTTACATTTATTTGAAGGCAAAATAGCAGTAATTGCCTTCTCTTTAGCTGTAGCAATAAAATCGTACATTTCTGCAGTAATGATATGTACATTTAGACTGAGATGGAATAACAGTGTGTGTATTTGTACTCATAGATATATTTGTACTCATAGATATATTTAACAATTTGTTAAACAAAAGCCACATAATAGAGCTGAATAATCTGAATAACATCATGCATACTTAGATTTGTTAAATACCTGTTTAGGCAGCTCAAATCCTATGGTAACATCAGAGGCAGGTTCAGTATGAGACATAATTGCAAAAAAACAAAATTAGAAAAAAATAAAAATAAATTAATTCTGCAAATTTATATCCATGCTCCTATATATGATATATATATGATATATATATATATGATATATATATATATATATATATATATATATATATATACATATACACACACACACATACAACAGGCTTAAGAGAATGGGTAACAGAGCAAAAAAAATTATAAAAAAGAAAACTATTCCCTAAAATGCTGCATGGAAGCTCTCTAAGTGTTTACTGAGAACACTGAATGAGCTGGGGGCGGAGCTTATAATAGCAATTTTGGTGGGGAAATATTTGGTGGGAAAATTTAAATTTTTGGCGGGAAATTTTTGGCAACCAAAAAAATGGCACACAATGATGTCATGTCACCCTATGACATAAATAGCATCATCAAATGCGCCACATGCAAAGCTGAAGAGGATTTCTAATACACCTATCACTCTAAAAACAGGTAAGAATTTTGATTGTATATACAAAAAAACAAAATGAACCAAAATAAAGCCTAATGGATAATTCTATTATAGCTGCATAAAATGTGATTATCAACATTCCATGAGGCTAACATAATACTTATAAATAAATTACTAGCTCCAAAAAAAAAACTGAATGTTTCACAGACTCTACCAACCTTGACAAATATTTAGCCACAAATAAAGTCGCTAAAAAAGAGCACTGAATTACTGACTCAAGGCATGTATACAAACAATATATAACAACTTTACTTAAAAAGTGCCCAAGCCATAGCTGAGAGTGTCTTATATAATAAAAGTATATACTTACCGTGTAAGACACCCATCCACATATAGCAGACAGCCAAACCAGTACTGAAACATATCAGCAGAGGTAATGGTAGAGGAGTATAATGTTGATCTGTAAAGGGAGGCAGCAGATGAATCCCTGTGACCGAATTTACAGAGAGCCCTAGAATAGATTTCCCATAGGTGAAATCATGGTATCATCAGGCAATACTCCCTTCACATCCCTCAGACAAACACTGTACTTAGAGAGGAACTGGGCTTCAATATGCTTAGAAGCGCCTTTCACAGAAGAAATCAAGCACATCATGCTTCACCACCTGCTAAGGAGGCAACGTTGGTAAAACTGAGGTATGAGTGAGGTGGGAGGTGTATTTATAGGCATTTGAGGTTTGGGAAACTTTGCTCCCTTCTGGTAGGAATGTATATCCCATACGTCACTAGCTCATGGACTATTGCCACTTACATGAAAGAAATATGATAATGGTATATTCGGGATTTTATGTAAAAAAAAACAATACATTTAATAGTCTAATGGGAATTCCAACACTCCCTATAAAACATAATTACAGTATATTATATATATGTTCTATGTACAACACTAATCATACATTTTTTTTCTCAAAACTTGTGTTAAAATTTCTTCTAAGCTAACTTTCACATTTATGATTTTTGTAATCCAATATTATGGCCTTGATTCTTGGAGGCTCGTGGAAGAGTCTCAGGCAATATCATGTTTGGCATTCATTGAGGCTCATTTCAACTAGTTTTTCTAGTCGATCGCAAGGGGACATTCCTTCCATTAATATGTGTAGTTATGTTAAATGACCCAATACATGTTTTTCCCCACAATAAATGTGACTGCTAGAAACTGCAAAAAACAATAATTACCAAACCAACACTTTAGAAACATGTTTCCCAAAAGGGTTCTGTAAACATGTAATTGTTAAATATTTGCATATCTATTTGGTTATGTTAAAGTAGTTTCACTGGATGCCTCTTGTGTTCATCTGGTTCCAGTGGGGCACTTTTAATCTGAAACTGACTTCAACTGTTTGTTTAATCCCTTTATAATAGTCTATACACTAAATGATACAGCCAGGTATGATTAAGGGGGTAACCCCGAAACATCACTTTTTCGTTTTACACTGTTTCCAATAAAGTGAACTTTTACTATAGTGTTGTGGACCTACCAATGATTAATTAATTCCTTTTACAATAGTCAATAGTGACAACCAAAATATATAATTGCCAGTGAAAAAATCTTCTATATTTGCATGTTAATAATTCTGCAAATTTGTATACATGTTTGCAGGTTGGCACAGCCAGGTATATGGCCCCTGAAGTTCTGGAATCAAGAGTGAACCTAGAAGACCTGGAATCTTTTAAACAAATGGATGTGTACTCATTAGCTTTAGTTTTGTGGGAATTGGGCTCCAGGTGTGAGGCTTCTGGAGGTAAGCAGATAAATGTCTTAGCAGCTACCTTCATTTCAACCATGTACCAAGCTGAGAGGTGATGTCAGATGCATG
>NC_069499.1:292484540-292499540 GCF_027579735.1 Bombina bombina | reverse complement strand
GAATATGTATCTTCTTTATTTAATAGTTAAAAGCATTCAAAGAACAGGTATGCAACGTTTCGAGACCGTAGTCTCTTAATCATGCATACATAGTAATGCACCTGTCTCTTAATTTAAAAGTGGAATCAACCAATCACATCAAGGATCCACAATACCACACCTTACACAGGGAGTAACCCTTTCACTGCTCACTTAAACATATGAATAGAATTATGAACCAAGAGTGAGATTACTGCCATCTATAGTTAGATATAGGTAATTAAAAACAATATAAATACATAAAGACTAGGTAAATTACAGGTAAAGAGCAAATGTACATATACAGAAATTTACATTTTTCTCTCAATTTCACACTTTTATGATTTAAGGCATAGATACTTATTTATGTATGTGATAGTAATATTGATAATTTATTATAATGTGTGCCTTAACTTTTTATCATAATCATTTAAAGTGTGAAATATTATAGCAAACGTGTATCAACTGCGAGTTTGCTTACCACTCTGAACATTAGGAACAAGTTCATGATTAGATAATCATGAATATATATAGAGGGTTATATCCATACAGCACAAAGATTTTAAGTGAGTTTGCTTAGAGGAAGACCGACAGATCCCATTCTCTATTTAACCCCTTCGGGTACATGGAATCCAACTTGTGGATCCAAAATGCCTCTCTTTGTTTTAAGAGCATTTCTCTGTTACCTCCCCCTCTAAGCACTCCCACTTGATCTATAATTTGCCATCGTAACTGGCTAATTTGATGGCCATATTCCCTAAAATGGCACGCTACTGGTGCTTTATCATCTTTCTTTCTGATGTTTGACTTATGTTGATTGAGTCTATTCCTCATGCTTTGGGTCGTTTCACCTATATAAATCCGGGCACACGGGCATTTAATGATATACACCACATACGTAGATTCACATGTGTAATAAGATTTTAACTTAAATTTATGACCATTTATAGGGTGTACAAATTCCTTGCCCTTAATTACAGAATTACAGTTACCCCACCCCAAACATGGGTAACAACCAACATTCTTCTCGGTGATATCTTTCTTTATTTGTCTGTTTAGATCCTAAATCAGATTTAACTAAAAAAATCACCAAGATTTTTAACACGCTTGTGGGCCATAATAGTTTTATTCTGGAATATTTTTATTTCTTTGTTGCAATCCTGGATAATATGCCAGTGCCTTCTAATGATATTGGATATCTTATTACTGTACTCATTGTGTTGGGATATAAAAATCAATTTATCATCTTTTGCTTATTTAGCTTCATTTTTATCCCTTTCTTTGTACAGATTCTGTATCTCTTGATTAATTAGCCCTGCTGGGTACCCTCTATCCAGAAACTTTTTACCCATTTCCTTAAACCTTGATTTTTTGATCTCTTGCTCACTTACAATTCTATCCACTCTAATTAATTGACTCCTAGGTAATGAATCCTTCAATCTATTGTTGTGAAAGCTATCATACCTCAAAAGGGTATTACGATCTGTTTCTTTACAATGTATATCAACTTTTAGCTCTGTACCCTTTTTGTAAACCTCGGTTTCAAGAAACACCATCCTTTCTTCACTTAAATTTAAAGTGAACTCTAGGCCTGCAACCTCATGATTAATCTCCTCTACAAAACGAACCAGGGAGTCCCTGCTGCCCCACCATATGCCAAAGATATCATCTATAAATCTCCACCAGGTGGCGCCATACTTTAGAAAAAGCTGATTATTATAAACAAACTTCTCTTCAAAAAAATTCATGTAAAGGTTGGCATATGATGGGGCAGCATTGGACCCCATGGCCGTTCCCTTCTTTTGTACATACCAAGAGTCCCTAAAGATAAAATAATTATAAAACAACACTACTCTCAGTAGTTCCTCAAAGAAATCAATTTGTTGCAAATTATATTCTCCTGATGTTGTTAACAATTGTCTTATTGTGCCAATGCCACTTTCATGCTTTATTGAAGTGTATAGACTCTTTACGTCAAGTGTGTAAATTATACATTTAGAACAATCTAATTCTAATGTAGATAATTTGTTAATAAAGTCCCTTGTATCCTTAATATATGAGGACATTCTTTCTACATAAGGTTGCAACAGTTTATCCAAAAAACAGCTATGTTAGAGAATTCAGATTCTACATTAGAAACAATGGGTCGTCCTGGGGGATTTTGCATGTTTTTATGTACCTTAGGTACGGTATAAAAAAATGGGGGTTCTTGGATGCTCTTTATATAAATATTCACCCATCGTTTTATCAATAATCCCTGCTTTGGTGGCATTGGTTATAATGCGTTTGATTTCTTTCTGTATTTTAAAAATAGGGTTAGCATCTAACTTTTGATAGGTATCAATGTCTTGTAGCTGTGTCAAAATTTCATTTATGTAATATTCTTTATCTAGGACTATGGTTGCTCCATCCTTGTCCGCTCTTTTAATGATGATTTCATTTTCTTTTTGTTTAATAGTTTTAATGGCCCTTCGTTCATCTTTAGATAAATTCAAGTTTTTCCTTTTGGTATTTTTAGTCACTTTCATTTCTAACTCTTTAATGTCAGACATGGCTAATTTAGTGAATGTATCTAAACTGCTGTTTTGTACATGAGGTGTAAATGTACTCTTTTTATGTAAATTGTACCTTTTTGGGGTGATAGCATTACATTTGTCTGGTCTACTTATCACATCATCTTTTGTACCCATATGTTTATTGTCAAAAAACATTTTCAGTCGCTCATATAGATACAGCACTGCAAGGTGAGACCGGCAAGATACATATTCATATCTGGTGCTGTGGACTTTTGATTATTCTATATTGTGGGGCTGGAGGTCGCCAGCTTGACCACTTTGCATCAGAGCCTAGGAAGGCATTACCCGGTGCCGGTCTCACCTTGCAGTGCTGTATCTATATGAGCGACTGGGGACTCGAGCAGGAGGGTAAAAATTAAGGACACTTGAATACGGATACAATCTCTAAACATGGAAAAGCAGCAAAAAACAGATGGTACTAAAGTATTCATGTACACAGAAATGGAAGCAGCACGTATTACCACTTTGACCAGAGGATCTAGAGACTTTTTAAAAACCATACCTATCCATGACCATGAGAAAAAATTTGAAAATTTAAAGAGCAAGAATGTAGCCTGGGATTTACACATCACAACCCTGTCCAAATACCATAGGGTTAAAAGGATTCCGAGAGGCCTACGGATGAACACCCGCCCCACATTACTACGAGAGAATGAAGAATACTGCGATAAATTTGAGGCTATTTTAAATAAATGCAGTTATGATTTAATAACCCTGACCGTAGAATATCTACTCAAAGATGTGGAACAACAAAAAAAAGATATAGAAACTTGCAGAAATGAATTAATAAAGTCGTTAACAACTGAAGCCTTGGACGAATTCCTGAAGAAAACAGATGAAAAAATATCTAACCTGAAAAAGCAGATCCAGGAACGTAAACGGTTAAAATTTGTCTGTGATGAAGACGACTACATAAAAGGCAGAGTCTACAAGTGGAGGTTGGGTTACTTTGAAACGCAGAGAAGATTCCCTACTAAGTCACAGCGACGCCAAGGGTGCTATACCAATCAACAGCAGAGACGCAAGGAAGTGGGCGGAGCTACATCAGAAACGTCTTCCAGTTCATCATCCCCTTTTTTATCCAGGGGTGAAGAAGGAACCACAGAGGCGGAAGAAAACACCGGCGGAGACCAGTCCAAGCGGATGAAAACGAGGGGACAAGGCAATCGGAAGCCCCACAAACAGTAATAAACATTTCTAAAACTAAGTTGGAAAACAGTGAGTACGAACTTTTAGAAAGGGGGTTATCCTTTTGCCCATACAAAGAATTGGACTTTTTTGAGTTAAATAAGGACTTATTTAGATTTTTTAGAAGTATAAAATTGAAAATGTTTTTTGACAATAAACATATGGGTACAAAAGATGATGTGATAAGTAGACCAGACAAATGTAATGCTATCACCCCAAAAAGGTACAATTTACATAAAAAGAGTACATTTACACCTCATGTACAAAACAGCAGTTTAGATACATTCACTAAATTAGTCATGTCTGACATTAAAGAGTTAGAAATGAAAGTGACTAAAAATACCAAAAGGAAAAACTTGAATTTATCTAAAGATGAACGAAGGGCCATTAAAACTATTAAACAAAAAGAAAATGAAATCATCATTAAAAGAGCGGACAAGGGTGGAGCAACCATAGTCCTAGATAAAGAATATTACATAAATGAAATTTTGACACAGCTACAAGACATTGATACCTATCAAAAGTTAGATGCTAACCCTATTTTTAAAATACAGAAAGAAATCAAACGCATTATAACCAATGCCACCAAAGCAGGGATTTTTGATAAAACGATGGGTGAATCTTTATATAAAGGGCATCCAAGAACCCCCATTTTTTATACCGTACCTAAGGTACATAAAAACATGCAAAATCCCCCGGGGCGACCCATTGTTTCTAATGTAGAATCTGCATTCTCTAACATAGCTGTTTTTTTGAAAAACTGTTGCAACCTTATGTAGAAAGAATGTCCTCATATATTAAGGATACAAGGGACTTTATTAACAAATTATCTACATTAGAATTAGATTGTTCTTAATGTATAATTTACACACTTGACGTAAAGAGTCTATACACTTCAATAAAGCATGAAAGTGGCATTGGCACAATAAGACAATTGTTAACAACATCAGGAGAATATAATTTGCAACAAATTGATTTCTTTGAGGAACTACTGAGAGTACTGTTGTTTTATAATTATTTTATCTTTATGATAAAGTAATTTTTATTATTTTGTAGCATGTGCATAATAACAATAAGAAATATAAGACAGAAAATTAACAGATCAGGAAAACAGAAATCCTGGTTCTCTAAGATTACATAGTGAGTAACATAATTCAGGTTGCTGGTCTTTGAATCATTCAGTCGCTGTATCATAACCTGTAAGATCGTTCTTTCAAAAAAAAAAAAAAAAAAAAAAGGGGCTTAATAACACCCAACATTGTGAAACATTAGTCTATACAGTGAAGAGTTTTCTTTTGTAGCTGGGATTGAAGTAACTTTGTACTCAATTGAGTTGCTTTTAAAGCTCAAACTGGTTATATACTTCCAGGATGAAGAATAATAAAATAAAGAGAAAGTGAAGAGGGAAAAGAATTAGATGGAGCAAAGAGAGAGAGAGAGAAAGAGAGAAGTACAATGTAGATGAAGGGGTTTCTCCTGACCATTCTGCTCCGCTTAATTCAAAATTTTGTTATATGTGGAATTAGTGTGTCTCCTTTTGATCTAGATTCTATCTATCGTGTTTGGGGGCTTTAAAATCCAATTGGTAGAACAATCAAAGTGGGGGATTCTATTAGCCTAGCCTAGTGAGTTAGGACACATTGTGTAATATCCAGTAATACCATACTCTCTGAAAAGTTTCTTGAGTATCTAGAAGAAATGCTGCCTGCTCTGACATGTTATAATAAAATTTAAGTTTTAGTTTAATTTCTTCCCAGGACGGGGCGCTCTCCCTCCAATGGTGGGCTATACATATCCTTGTGGCTGTACATGTTATCCTGATGAATAAGTTAATGTATTTGTTAAATTCTTTAAGTCTGACGTGGAGTAAAGCTTGTTCCATGGTGAGCTTAATAGGGCTGTCTATAATAGAGCTTAAGAACCGTGATAGTTGGTTCCACACCCTGCGTGTATGTGAGCAGTCCCACCACATATGTTTATAGTCCCCGACCTCCCCACAACCTCTATAGCAGAGTCTGGATCTATCTTTGGTGGAGTGTGAGGTTATCTGCGGCGTTAGATACCATCGAAAACTGGTCTTAATGCAATTTTCCCACATATCAGCACTTATTAATCCCTTCCCTGTACTAGATAGGGTTACATGCCACTCTTGAGTCTCCACCTCCCTATTGATATCCCGTTCCCATTTAGTTTGTATGGTGGATTTAGCATTGTCTGATGCTAGTTGGAATGCTCGATAGAGCCTGGAGATGGTGTTCTTGGGCCTAGATGAGGTACTGCATATGCTCTCTAGTACAGAGGGTACATTTTTAGTTATGGATGGCAAGATAGGGTGAATGATGGAACTGAGTTGCAAGTATAAAAACCATTCTAGTTTGATTGGCTGCAGTTTTTCTTGTAGTTGTGTGTAACTCATCATTTTACCTCCTACTATAAGATCAGCTATTCTATAGAGTCCTCTGTTTTCCCATTTCTGGATAATGGGAATCAGTTCATGTCTAACTAAACTTGTGAGTGTAGCTTTGGCAGAGTGCTCGGGGAGTAGAGTCAGAGAAGTAGTCAGTCTAGACCAGTGTTTAATCATAAAGTCTATTACCGTATATTTGTGCTGTTTCTTATTAAGGCACCGTTTAGGGTCCCAGAGAATCATGTCCCGTGGGATAATTCCCGCAATATCTGTTTCCAGTTGAGTCCAAATAATGTCTTTGTTAGGGTCGTTAAGAAGTGCAGTCTGTGCTAATCTAACTGCCTGATAATAGTGCTTGAGGTTTGGGGCCCCTACCCCCCCCAACTGTCTGTTCCTAGAGAGGATTGCCGATGGGATTCTAGCCTTTTTGTTTCCCCTTATAAAACTAATTAAATGCTTTTGTATGTCGTCCAAGTCTGGAGCTGGTATTCTAATTGGTAGGGTGCGAAATAGATATAGGATCCTTGGTAATATCATCATTTTGACTGCCGACAGTCTACCAAACCATGTGAATCTTAATTTACTCCAGTTATTTAGGTCTTGTTTAATAGATTTATACATAGGGGGATAGTTTGCCTTGTATAGTGTCGATGAGCTTGTGGTTAGATTGATCCCTAAGTATCTGAGGAGGTTTTTAGCCCATTTAAATTCAAAATTGGCCTCAATCAGTTTTTTGGTATGGTCCTGGAGGTGTATAGGTAATGCTTCACATTTCTCTAGGTTAATTTTATAGCCTGATATGGAGGAAAAAGAGTTAAGGGTTTGGTAGAGGTTCGGGAGAGTCATTAATGGTCTTGATAGGGAGAGCAAGACATCATCCGCGAAGAGTGTGAGTTTGTATTCCTTTTGTTTAATTTTAATACCAGTTATATCAGGGGATCTTCTAATATGTTGGGCCAGGGGTTCAATGCAGAGCGCAAACAATAGTGGGGATAAAGGGCAGCCCTGACGGGTCCCATTAAGGACAGCAAATCTTTCGGATTGGTGACCCATGGCTTGCACACTTGCTGAGGGAGTAGAATATATATTTTGAATTGCTCTCATAAATTCGCCCGAAATGCCTATATTAGTTAACACTGCTTGCATATATGTCCAGTCGACTCTGTCAAACGCCTTCTCCGCATCCAAAGAGAGGAGCAGAGAAGGCGTTTTTGTCTTGTGCATGTAGTCAATCAAGGATACCATTCTCCTGACATTATCTGGGGCTTCCCTATTTTGAATGAATCCGACCTGGTATGGCTGAACCAGTCTGGGAAGTAGGGGCTTAAGACGGTTGGCTAAGATCTTAGTGAAGATTTTTAGATCCTGATTTATTAAGGATATTGGTCTATAATTCTGACACCGCATCTTGTCTTTGCCTGGTTTCGGGAGAACTATTATTTTAGCGTCTAACAGTTCAGAAGGGATCTTATGGCCTTTTAATATGGAGTTACAGAATTGTACTACATGTTTGGTGAGGAATGGTTTAAAGTGTTTGTAGTATTCCCCTGGGAAACCGTCAGGGCCCGCCGCCTTGCCTGGTTTTAAATCTTTAAGAACCCCTAGAACCTCTCTATCTGTAATGTCAGTATTTAAAGAGTCTAGTTCTTGTTTGCTAATCTTGGGTAAGGCTGCCTCTTCTAGGAAAGTGTCAAGGGATTTCTGAATCATTTCTGTTTTGGTTACCTTTCGACCGTCATATAAAGAGCCATAATAGGCTGCGAATGAGTCGACTATATCTTTGGGGTTTGAAGTTAGGACCCCCTGAGAGTTATATAGGGAGGGGATGGACATGTCTCTAGTTCTGTTCCTAATTTTGTGGGCCATGAACTTGTCCGGCTTGTTTGCATACAAAAAATATTTAGACTGAAGTCTAAGCCCTGCTCTGGATGATCGGTCGGAGAGCAATTTGTCTAGTGCATGTCGTTTGTCTTGTAGAGATTTATAAAGGCTCGATGAGCCAGAAAGTTTGTGGCGCCTCTCTAGATTAGCTATATCTCTTTGAAGCGAGTCAAAAAAGGTTTTGTCTTTACGTTTGGCATGTGATTTCATTTGGATTAACAGCCCTCGTATAACTGATTTGTGAGCTGCCCCTATTTGTATGGGGTTGTCTATGGTGTTCGTGTTTAGTGTCCAGTATTCCTCTAAGTGTCTAAGAACCATCTCCTTCTGATTTGGGTATTTTAGTGTTAACGGGTCGAAAGTCCAGCTTTTAATGTTATTGTGTGGGAGAATCCCTTTCAACTTTAGTAAGATTATGGAGTGGTCCGACCACACACATGGGTGAATAGAGGAAGACACTAGATTAGCTATGAGAATCTGACTTGAGAAAATATAGTCTAAGCGGAAGTATTTACGGTGCGCTGTGGAGTAAAATGTGTGGTCTGTTGTGATGCCATATAGGGCCTTCCATGTGTCCAGTAGGTTATGTCCTGTCATAGTCTGAAGTATTGAAAGGGCCTTTTTATTTAGTCTGAGTTGTGCAGCCGAAAGAGGTTTATTTGAAGTGTGGGATTGTGTATATAGAGAGACATTGAAGTCCCCTGCTAAAAATATTCTAGCTGTATTCCAACTGGTAAGGAGGTAAGATAAGTTATTGAAGAACTGATCTTGATGTTCATTCGGGGCGTATACATTACAAAAGACCAGTTCAACTTCATTTATAGTGCCTTTGATGATGAGGTATCTACCCTCCTTATCTGTGATGGATTCAGTGAGGTGGAAGTTTAGGGAGGAGTGTAGGAGTATCGATACCCCCCTTTTTTTCTGGTTAAGCGTTGAGTGGTAATGTAAGGGAAATTGTCTCTCCCAATATTTCGGGATCTGGGAGGACATGAGATGAGTCTCTTGCATGAATATGACTCTAGCCCCTAGGAGTTTATATTGTGACATAGCCTTCCTTCTTTTTATGTCTGAGTTAAGGCCTCTCACATTGTGTGAGATTAACGTGATATTAGTGTTAGCCATCTAAGTGTTTAACAGGTGCCTTGAAGTCATGATGTATTGGTGTATTTGTGGTTACCTGACCCTTCGTATTGGACCTATCTGAGTTTGATGAGTCCGAGATTCCCACTTGGTTTCCAGCCCAGCTTCTGTATGGAAGGAGCATTTGTGGTCTTTTGGTGAATAATGGTGAGGAGAAGAAAAGAGAGGTGAAGAAGGAGATGTTCTGATAGAAAAAGAGGAAGAGAAAACAAAACAGGTTAATCAAATTGTACTTCACATTATCAACCCATGCAGTTAAACCTGTAATAAATAACAAAAATTTCTCGATTAAACATGTGAAAAGGAACTTATTCTAGGGGGGCTTTCAGGTACCGGGGAGATGCTACCTATGTGCCCTCATAGTGCTTAAGGCATACATAAAGAGAGAGGTCTTTCTAGTAAAACAGTGCAAAAAGTGTAAACATGGTTGTTAACCTTCCTAACTTTAAGGCTATAGACTACACATAACCAGAATGAAGGCTCACTCCTGTCTACTGTACTAAACTCTAACCTAACAAGGAACATAACTATAATCTAGAATTCTGACATTCTAACAGTTCTGCTGAAAAATTGTATCAGGCTTTTGGTTTTAGAGTTCGTGAGGTGGGTCACCCTGTCCCACTGCCCAAGTATTCACAGGCTGGGCTGTGGGAAAGCTATTTCGACAAGGTTCAGGTTGAACCCCTCAAGTGTTCTTAGGTTTTTTTGTAGGGATTCGTGCCCATTGTGATCTCTGTGACTTCATGGGTATCCTCTGTGGTTTCGGCGTCTCAGTAGATGATGAGGGTCCTGGAGTAGGGGGTATCTCTAGATCTAGAGCTTCACATATATCTGGAATCCCCTCTGCATCTCTGATTGTCAGCAGTTTATTGTCTTTTGAAATGTGAAGGGCAAAAGGGTATCCCCATCTGTATTGGATCTGGTGTTTTCTTAAGAGGGTAGTGAGAGGTCTTAGGGCACCCCTTCTTTGTAATGTTCTGTTACTAAGATCTTGGAAGAAGTGCACCACGTTACCTCTAAATTTGAAGGTGGGTTGTTTTGCCGCATCTCTAAGAATTTTATCTTTTTCAGGGAATCTGAGGAAAGCTACAATGACATCCCTTGGTGGAAAGTCAGCTTTGGGTTTGGTCTTGAGTGCTCTATGAGCCCTTTCTATTTCAATTTCTGTGGATGTGTCCACTCCTGTAATTGCACAAAACAGTTGATGGAGGTATGAGGGTAGTTCTGTAGGTGTGACAGATTCTGGTATACCCTTGAGGCGAATATTACATCTCCTGCTCCTGTTCTCCATATCCTCTAACTTGTCCAGCAGTTCGTTCACTACCTGCTGTTGTTGGGCTGTTTGTTGTACCGCCGTCTCTACATCTTCTATAATGTTATCATTATTTTCCTCCAGAGATTCGACTCTCGCTCCTAGTTCTGACATATCTTTCTTAATGTCATTTAGACTTTTGTTCATGGAGGTGTGCATGGCGTCCATTTTAGTCCATAGTTTGTCAAAGCTGCTGGTGATATCCTGTTTGGATACAAGGAGACGCAAATCCGCTCTAGTCAGAGGTGTGTTTTCATCTATAGAGTGAGGCTCCATTGGTGTGGTTTCAGTAGGTGTTCTTATATCAGGGGTTTGCTCAACCTGGTTGTCACTAGGTGTTTGCTTGAAGTAAGAGGTAACTGGAGTGTTTTTTCCCCCTCCCATTTTCTCCGATTTATTCAGCCTCTTTGTTGTCATTTTAATATTTTCGTCAGGGATTTCCTGTAAGAGGTTTTTGTATATAGAGAGGTATGAAGATTACTTTCAAGGCTGTTGTAATTCCTTTACTTTCTTGGGTTTAAATTGTGTATTGTAGATCAACTTCATGCAATAATAGTAACACTCACTAGATGGCAGGCTTGCATTAGAAATGAAAGATTGCTGAGGAGCCTGAATTTCTCTGTGTGTAGAAACACCTTTGGCCGCTAGATGGCAGGCTTATATAAGAAATGAAAAAGTGCCAGAAAAAACTGAGTTCTCCTTGTGTTATTTTACTGTTGTCCACCAGATGGCTGGCAGGTGTTAGAGATGAGAGAATCTGTAGAGAGTTCAGATATGGCTGGGTGGAAAAAACATGTAAAACTTTCAGTGCACAACCCAGCTGTTATAGGTTTCCCCAAAGTAATCCCAACTTTGCTGCCTCTTCAAGAGCTGGTGGTTAGATAGGAGTTTAGGCTTGTGATGTTTACAGGGTACTGTCAATAAAAATCTTGTGGGGGCTGAATGGGGTTATTAATAAGTCCGGATCTAAAGAGCAGAGGTTTCTTAAAGGTTGCCACGAGGAGGGTGCTAAATTTCAAGAGGCCTAGGTCTTGTTGCCGTATACTCAGATGTGTGCTGACCGTGTATAAAGACAGGGGTATGAGGTTGCGGTTTCCCCTTATTTATCTATATGGTAGCCCAGAGTCCGCTGTGGTATTTAATAAGACTGTCTCACAACTTGGCGTGAGCGCTCTCTTTCCCCAATCCTTGCCGCCCTTGTGTTTGTGCGAGCTCCGTTTGCGTGATAGTGTATGTCCCTGGGGGGATATTACCGGAGCTAGAGCTGGGGCAGTGTGTGGAGCGGTATTAAATCATTTACTTACGCTCCAGATAGAATGCGCCTCTGAGGTCTGAGTGTTTGCTCCTCTGTGCTGGCTGGCTGAAGCGAAGTTTGGCTTAGAGTGGCGGCTTAGGCACTGAGGGAAGATGGCGGCAGCAGACGGATCTCTGTATCCCAAATAAGGTGCAATATTTTCAGGTTTGGGTTATGTAAAGGGTATCACCCCGTGTTTTTATGGAGCGATATATCCCCTCCCTATGGAGCCCTCTCAGACTGGATTTGTGCGGGCGGTGGTGCATTTCCCCGGTCTGAATTGCGGAGCACTAAGAAGAGACGTCCATCTTAGATGCAGGCAAACTCCACCCCCCTAATTATTTTATCTTTAGGGACTCTTGGTATGTACAAAAGAAGGGAACGGGGTCCAATGCTGCCCCATCATATGCCAACCTTTACATGAATTTTTTTGAAGAGAAGTTTGTTTATAATAATCAGCTTTTTCTAAAGTATGGCGCCACCTGGTGGAGATTTATAGATGATATCTTTGGCATATGGTGGGGCAGCAGGGACTCCCTGGTTCGTTTTGTAGAGGAGATTAATCATGAGGTTGCAGGCCTAGAGTTCACTTTAAATTTAAGTGAAGAAAGGATGGTGTTTCTTGAAACCGAGGTTTACAAAAAGGGTACAGAGCTAAAAGTTGATATACATTGTAAAGAAACAGATCGTAATACCCTTTTGAGGTATGATAGCTTTCACAACAATAGATTGAAGGATTCATTACCTAGGAGTCAATTAATTAGAGTGGATAGAATTGTAAGTGAGCAAGAGATAAAAAAATCAAGGTTTAAGGAAATGGGTAAAAAGTTTCTGGATAGAGGGTACCCAGCAGGGCTAATTAATCAAGAGATACAGAATCTGTACAAAGAAAGGGATAAAAATGAAGCTAAATAAGCAAAAGATGATAAATTGATTTTTATATCCCAACACAATGAGTACAGTATTAAGATATCCAATATCATTAGAAGGCACTGGCATATTATCCAGGATTGCAACAAAGAAATAAAAATATTCCAGAATAAACCTATTATGGCCCACAAGCGTGTTAAAAATCTTGGTGATTTTTTTAGTTAAATCTGATTTAGGATCTAAACAGACAAATAAAGAAAGATATCACCGAGAAGAATGTTGGTTGTTACCCATGTTTGGGGTGGGGTAACTGTAATTCTGTAATTAAGGGCAAGGAATTTGTACACCCTATAAATGGTCATAAATTTAAGTTAAAATCTCATTATACATGTGAATCTACGTATGTGGTGTATATCATTAAATGCCCGTGTGCCCGGATTTATATAGGTGAAACGACCCAAAGCATGAGGAATAGACTCAATCAACATAAGTCAAACATCAGAAAGAAAGATGATAAAGCACCAGTAGCATGCCATTTTGGGGAATATGGCCATCAAATTAGCCAGTTACGATGGCAAATTATAGATCAAGTGGGAGTGCTTAGAGGGGGAGGTAACAGAGAAATGCTCTTAAAACAAAGAGAGGCATTTTGGATCCACAAGTTGGATTCCATGTACCCGAAGGGGTTAAATAGAGAATGGGATCTGTCGGTCTTCCTCTAAGCAAACTCACTTAAAATCTTTGTGCTGTATGGATATAACCCTCTATATATATTCATGATTATCTAATCATGAACTTGTTCCTAATGTTCAGAGTGGTAAGCAAACTCGCAGTTGATACACGTTTGCTATAATATTTCACACTTTAAATGATTATGATAAAAAGTTAAGGCACACATTATAATAAATTATCAATATTACTATCACATACATAAAACATAATTTATGTAAGAACTTACCTGATAAATTCATTTCTTTCATATTAGCAAGAGTCCATGAGCTAGTGACGTATGGGATATACATTCCTACCAGGAGGGGCAAAGTTTCCCAAACCTTAAAATGCCTATAAATACACCCCTCACCACACCCACAAATCAGTTTAACGAATAGCCAAGAAGTGGGGTGATAAGAAAAAAGTGCGAAAGCATAAAAAATAAGGAATTGGAATAATTGTGCTTTATACAAAAAAATAATAACCACCACAAAAAAGGGTGGGCCTCATGGACTCTTGCTAATATGAAAGAAATGAATTTATCAGGTAAGTTCTTACATAAATTATGTTTTCTTTCATGTAATTAGCAAGAGTCCATGAGCTAGTGACGTATGGGATAATGACTACCCAAGATGTGGATCTTTCCACGCAAGAGTCAGTAGAGAGGGAGGGATAAAATAAAGACAGCCAATTCCTGCTGAAAATAATCCACACCCAAAATAAAGTTTAATGAAAACATAAGCAGAAGATTCACACTGAAACCACTGCCTGAAGTACTTTTCTACCAAAAACTGCTTCAGAAGAAGAAAACACATCAAAATGGTAGAATTTAGTAAAAGTATGCAAAGAGGAGCAAGTTGCTGCTTTGCAAATCTGATCAACCGAAGCTTCATTCCTAAACGCCCAGGAAGTAGAAACTGACCTAGTAGAATGAGCTGTAATCCTTCGAGGCAGAGTTTTACCCGACTCGACATAGGCATGATGAAATAAAGATTTCAACCAAGATGCCAAAGAAATGGCAGAAGCTTTCTGGCCTTTTCTAGAACCGGAAAAGATGACGGAAAGACTTAGTAGCTTCAACATAATATTACAAAGCTCTAACAGCATCCAAAGAATGCAATGATTTCTCCTTAGAATTCATAGGATTAGGACATAATGAAGGAACCACAATTTCTCTACTAATGTTGTTAGAATTCACAACCTTAGGTAAAAAATTCAAAAGAAGTTTGCAGCACCGCCTTATCCTGATGAAAAATCAGAAAAGGAGACTCACAAGAAAGAGCAGATAATTCAGAGACTCTTCTGGCAGAAGAGATGGCCAAAAGAAACAAAACTTTCCAAGAAAGTAATTTAATGACCAAAGAATACATGGGTTCAAAAGGAGGAGCTTGAAGAGCCCCCAGAACCAAATTCAAACTCCAAGGAGGAGAAATAGACTTAATGACAGGTTTTATACGAACCAAAGCTTGTACAAAACAATGAATATCAGGAAGATTAGCAATCTTTCTGTGAAAAAGAACAGAAAGAGCAGAGATTTGTCCTTTCAAGGAACTTGCGGACAAACCTTTATCTAAACCATCCTGAAGAAACTGTAAAATTC
>NC_069499.1:292104814-292152314 GCF_027579735.1 Bombina bombina | reverse complement strand
ACACTACTTTAAAAATACAAATAAACTAAGTATAAATTAAAGGGACAGTCTAATCAAAATTCTTTTAAAAGAGCTGATTATCTTGGGGCAATACCCTGCAAAAAGCCCTTTTAAGGGCTACTGGTAGTTTATTAGAGTAGGGGATGTTTTTATTTGGGGGGGGGGGGGGGGCTTTTTTATTTTCATAGGGATTAGGTATAATTTTTTAAAATTTGGTCATTTTCTTTTTTATTTTCTGTAATTGTAGCTTAAAGGGACAGTCTACTCCAGAATTTTGATTAGACTGTCCCTTTAATTTATACTTCGTTTATTTGTATTTTTAAACTAGTGTTAGCTTTTTTTAATTTAATAGTAACTTTAGTATTTTGTAAATTAGGTAATTTGGGTTCATTTAGGGGGGGTTAGGTTTATTGCGTTATGGGCTTTGGCAGTTTAGGGGTTAATAGTTTTAAAGGGTTTATTGCGTTGTGGGTTAATGGCGGATTAGGGGTTAATAGTTTTAATAGGTAGTTTGCGATGTTGGGGTTGGCGGATTTATGAGTTAATAATTTAGTTATTACTTGCGGTGTGGGTTTGATGGCGGATATAGGGGTTAATACACTTTATTAGTTATTGCGGTGGGGGATTGCGGTTGACAGGTAGATAGATATTGCGCATGCGTTAGGTGTTAGTTTATTTTTGCTGGCATTTTCGGGAGTTATGGTGCTCCCATACTCAGAGCAAGACTTGCTACGGCTGCCTTTTTTGGCGAGGTAAAAATAAAGTAAGCTTTCTCCATTTTCGCCACGTAAGTCCTTGCGCTGGATATTGGATACCGATTTACAAAGTGGTCCCATGTTAGCCTATGGGAGAAAAAATTGCGGGCGACAGGTGAAATATATGTGCCGCATTTATATGCGGCGCTGTATATAGGATACCAAAAACATGCAAAAACCGGCGTCACAGCATATGTAATGGGGCCCCTAATCTGAAAGAAAAAATGTGGGTTTCACGTCCTTGTCTTGGCTTAGTCAGACACTGGACTGAGAAGAAAGTGTAAACAATTTTAAAATTAAAAGAGTCTGAATATTTTTGAAGAAATCATAATTCAGATTCTACTTTTAAGTATCTTGTGCTGAGCTGAAAAAAGAACCGTAAAATGAATGACAAACTGGTGAATTTTCATTGAATAGGCTGGGTTCACAATGGATGATATCTGTGCCAAGCCCAAAGTTCACATCCAAAGAAAGAACAACTTCACCTACAACATTATACAAAAAGTGAAATGTGCTTCGAAAAAAACAGAACAGCACTATGAAGGTCTTTGAAATTGGTAAGGATGGCAACAAAGATAAACAATGTTTAAAACAAACATACCAGATGGGCATTACACATATAAGTGAAAACCTCTGCTTTTTATGCAACAGAGAAAAAAGTATTCCAGAAAGGGATCTTACCTGTGCAGTTTGCCACCATAAAAAGGTTTGGTGTGGAAAGTAATAGCTGCAGAATATCCAGACTTAGAACAATTGACATTAACCTTCCCACCCAGCTCTACCCAAGGAACGGTGAGAATGGAGCGGGCATAAGCACACGGCAGAGAAAATGTGTATTCCTCCCCATGTTCCAAGAGATATAGGACACCTGTGAAAGGGACAATGACGCCATTATACTTCTTGATAATTAAACTATAGTAATTGTTTCCAGTCCTGTATATGTGCGTGTGCCTTTCTTTTTCTTTTCATAAAGCACATTTTAGCTGTTAAACCATCCTCACCTTCTCCTATCATGGTCACACCAATGGACATCCCCATGAACTTGCTCTTAGTCCACACATGAGTGTTCACGCACATTCTGCGCTCAGGACATTCTGCGTAGAAGCCTGAGACAGGTGGATGATGCGACACCTGCTCAGCTACAAATCTTACTGTATAAAAGTCCTCATTCTTGTTATCAATTCCTTCTTGGGGTGTATACTCTTCTTCCATGCTGGGTAGAGTCTCATTTGTTTTATCATCGTATAAGGCATTCTTAGGAACCCTCCAAGAGCAATGGAAGGACTCACCAATAATAGGGTTGTACGGTTTCTTGGCCAAGGCTCCTTTGCGTCCCTCATGGAAGGAAGTTAGGTAATACTCTACGAACCTGATCATACGTTCCTCAGGGTTCAAGCCAGCACTGATAGATAGGAAAAGGTCTGGGTGTGATAGGAAGTCTGCATACATTTCTAGCAGGGATCTCTTTTCCAGAATAAATGTGGGAAGAACAACCTGAAATACAGAATCATGGAAGTTATTAAGTGCAGATTATATTATAAGACATGGAAAAAAATCTCACAGTAGAAAAATCAAAATGCCATTGTAGCATTGACATAGTAAATTGTCTTGTTTTGCCGTGTACATAAATATCCTGCAAGCTAGAAATTAGATCAATGTGAAGGCCCCCTACCTACCCTTGTTAAGTCCATGCCCAATTTAAGCTGAGATAAGAGGTGCAGGATAATGCTGCGTTGCTCCTCCACAGCTCCCAAGTCTTCCTCTGTGAGCTCACATGCATCCTCCACCTCGTCTTCAGGGTTCACATCCTCTGGTTCCTGAATGACAAACAAGTGAGGTAAAGTTTATTCTTTTTTAAGGGTTTTCCAAACCCAAACTGCCAACTGCAATAGTGTCATTGTGTTCATATATTTCTCTGGCAGCATATAAACACATCAGATTAATTTACAAAATAATAATGATGATGTGTATATGTAAAATAGGCAAACAAAAAGTTAAAAAGTATGATTGTGTGAACTAAAACTCCACAGTTTCATATCCCAATACCTCCTGGAGACATGTCCAAGAATATGAGAACAATATAATAAGAATGCCAAAGCGACACAACTTTGCATGTACGGTTCTGAAATTGCAATAAGTTTTTTTTATGGGAAAATACTGGAAGAAATAAGGAACACTCAGGCAAACAGTTGGATACATCCATTAATCGTAGGAATCATTGTGTCACATATTCATTCTTTAATAAAACTTATGTACATTTTTAGATTAAACCCTAGAATATTGAGGTTATAGTAGCTTTTTCGTTTAAAGCTTATATATAGAGATGTATGTATAGATATGGGTCAAAATGCAAAAAATAAAGCAAAAAAAAAAAAAAAAAAAAACTTGGAGGAATTCAACCCCATGATTACACGTGAAGTTGGGAACCATGCAACAGGGAATTGACAGTAAATATAAAATGATGCATCTTATTTCAACTAAGAATATAGTGATGCCCATACCTAATGCATGTGCAGTCATCAATGTATCAAATAATTTGAATGTAAAATGTTGGGTGTGGTATTCAAGAAATATATTTCTTAAGTAGTATCTTATTTGTGATAAATATGGCTGGATTCATAAATATTTGCCAAAGAAATATCCTGCAGGCACACTAGATAGAGAATAAAAGGGTGAGGCTTGGTGAGAGGGAGTGTTTATATCACATAAACCATCACTGAAATGTCTAGATCACAGCAGGTTTTACCTGTTGGGGATCAGCTCGGCTTTCCAGAACAGCAGTCGGTATACAGAACCCAGAACATGCACTAAAACACTGCTGCATTAAACATGTATTAGTACGTTAAGTTTCAGGAGTACAAATGCATGTACGGCCATCCCATATAGAACTAGTAAAAAATCCTGACAGTCCAACAAATATGGACAACAGACCCGGATTAGTACATTCACATATAATCATTTCAGCACAGTTACATGATCAGATACATTTACGTGCACAAAGGACGTTACCTCATTTCTCTGGTTGCTCTCAGACACTTCTTCATCTGTTAATCGTTGTGATTCCTCCTCTTTGTTCTCCTCAGCTGCAAAGCTGGGGCTCTCCCCATTTTTCAGGTGGTCAGACAGGGTGATCTTTGGTTCTAACCAGTTGATTGTTGTCCCTGAAGCAAAAGGAATTTTGCACTGAAATCTGCTCATTACCCAAGTGTTTTTAGAAAGGGTCAACTCAAATGTGGTTATAATCCAAAAGAATAAGGTAGAAGAGTGTACAATGCAATTTTCTCTTAATCCCAAGGAATAAAGTAAAGGTGAACTCACTGGAATTGCTTTATAATCTGAAAGGAGCAGGTTTGGGGAACATACATTATCATGCAACAGAAAACTTAGCAGCTGCACCGCTCTGAGGGAAACACCTTCCTAGCATAATTAGCATGTTGCAATGCAATTGGCTGTGGCTTTCCGGATATACCTGCTATCACAGAGGGAGAACCAGACACAGAAGTGTAAACTGACACCTCACAAGAAAAGAAAGAGTGCTAAAACTGTAGAGAGAAATTCGTGTCTTATCACTATGTCCCAGCCAGTTTCAGACTGCTAAAAAATGTCTATGTTTTTCCAGTGTCTGCATATATTCAGATACATTACATGATACAGGGAGCATTGACCCATTCACGTGATGATTAACAAGGCTCTAGTTACTTCCTAACTAATCTGTCTGCTGTGCTCTCCCCTAATAAATAATTAAAATGTTCCATTCAGTGTTAAAGGCCGCCAAGGCTCAATTGAGACACTTGCTCAAGACTGGAGAGCAGTTCCCTCAAAGTGGTAGTTTGTGGTTAAACTTTATGATCCCTTTCAAGGTAAAAGGGTGATTATAACATATAATATATGACAAGGTATATTTGCAACAACTAGCATATTACATGTAAATATCAAGGACAACTGTGCGCCAGGAAAGAAACAGCATTTATCTATATATGTACATGCAATTTCACAGGCATGAACAGAGGAACATATTAAAACTATAAAAAGGGACATGAAACTCAACATTTTCCTTTCATGATTCAGATAGAGTATGCAATTATAAAAAAAAAACTTTCCATTTTACTTCTTCTCTTGGTATCCTTTGTTGAAATGCAGATAAGTAGGCTCAAGAGCGTGCATGTGTCTTGAACATTATATAGCAGCAGTTTCACATAAATACATAACAATGTTATAAATTTGCAAGGCCATTAGATTGCAGCAGTGTCTGCTGCTATGTAATGCTCTGGAGACATGCATGTTACCTACATAGGTATGTGCTCCATCAAAGAATACCATGTGAATGTTTTTAACAATAAAAGTTATACATGGTAGGAACATTGCTGACATCTAGAACTCAAAAGCATTCTTGCGAAACTGCTGCCATATAGTTCTCCAGATGTACACACTACCTACCAAGCATTTCTCTTCAACAAAGAATAACATGAGAATGAAGCAAATTCCATAGGTAAATTGGACACTGACACTGTAAACTTTATCTGAATCATGAAAAAAAAAAATGGGTTTCATGTCTCTTTAATTGCTTAGTGTTCTAACAGTTGAATATTACAGATTTAATTGCACTGTGTGTGCACCCATACATCTTTCCAAAAGAGCCCACATGACTTTTAGAAGTGCGCACAGCAGAGGATTACAGCACTACTTTTTTTTTTCTTTCTTTCAAATGGGGATTTTTTTTTTAACCACTGTTAGGAGATATGGAGCATTAAATTGTGGTATAACAAGTACTTTAATTTCTGTGGCATCCAAATATAACATCGCTCATTGTTATCACACATTCATATACTAACCATCCTCAATTGCACAATTAGACCTTAACTAAAATTATTCCACAACTAAAATGCAAAATGTGTTTGTGTGTGTAAGAGTGAAAAAACGTGTGTGTGAGTGAAAAAGAGTTTGTGTGTGTGCGAAAGTGTGTGCGAGAGTGTGTGTGTGTGTGTGTAAGAGAGAAAGTATGTGAGTGAAAGAATATGTGTGAGAGAGTGAGAGAAAAAAACAGAATTTATGCTTACCTGATAAATTACTTTCTCCAACGGTGTGTCCGGTCCACGGCGTCATCCTTACTTGTGGGATATTCTCTTCCCCAACAGGAAATGGCAAAGAGTCCCAGCAAAGCTGGTCACATGATCCCTCCTAGGCTCCGCCCACCCCAGTCATTCGACCGACGGACAGGAGGAAATATATATAGGAGAAACCATATGATACCGTGGTGACTGTAGTTAGAGAAAATAATTCATGAGACCTGATTAAAAAACCAGGGCGGGCCGTGGACCGGACACACCGTTGGAGAAAGTAATTTATCAGGTAAGCATAAATTCTGTTTTCTCCAACATTGGTGTGTCCGGTCCACGGCGTCATCCTTACTTGTGGAAACCAATACCAAAGCTTTAGGACACGGATGAAGGGAGGGAGCAAATCAGGTCACCTAAATGGAAGGCACCACGGCTTGCAAAACCTTTCTCCCAAAAATAGCCTCAGAAGAAGCAAAAGTATCAAATTTGTAAAATTTGGCAAAAGTGTGCAGTGAAGACCAAGTCGCTGCCTTACATATCTGGTCAACAGAAGCCTCGTTCTTGAAGGCCCATGTGGAAGCCACAGCCCTAGTGGAGTGAGCTGTGATTCTTTCAGGAGGCTGCCGTCCGGCAGTCTCATAAGCCAATCGGATAATGCTTTTAAGCGAAAAGGAAAGAGAGGTAGAAGTCGCTTTTTGACCTCTCCTTTTACCAGAATAAACAACAAACAAGGAAGATGTTTGTCTGAAATCTTTAGTAGCCTCTAAATAGAATTTTAGAGCACGGACTACGTCCAAATTGTGTAACAAACGTTCCTTCTTTGAAACTGGATTCGGACACAAAGAAGGTACAACTATCTCCTGGTTAATAATTTTGTTGGAAACAACTTTCGGAAGAAAACCAGGCTTAGTACGCAAAACCACCTTATCTGCATGGAACACCAGATAGGGCGGAGAACACTGCGGAGCAGATAACTCTGAAACTCTTCTAGCAGAAGAAATTGCAACCAAAAACAAAACTTTCCAAGATAATAACTTAATATCTACGGAATGTAAGGATTCAAACGGAACCCCTTGAAGAACTGAAAGAACTAGATTTAGACTCCAGGGAGGAGTCAAAGGTCTGTAAACAGGCTTGATCCTAACCAGAGCCTGAACAAATGCTTGAACATCTGGCACAGCTGCCAGTCTTTTGTGAAGTAAAACAGATAAAGCAGAGATCTGTCCCTTCAGAGAACTTGTAGATAATCCTTTCTCCAAACCTTCTTGTAGAAAGGATAGAATCTTAGGAATTTTTATCTTGTTCCATGGGAATCCTTTAGATTCACACCAACAGATATATTTTTTCCATATTTTATGGTAAATTTTTCTAGTTACAGGCTCTCTAGCCTGAATCAGAGTATCTATTACAGAATCTGAAAACCCACGCTTTGATAAAATCAAGCGTTCAATCTCCAAGCCGTCAGTTGGAGGGAAACCAGATTCGGATGTTCGAATGGACCCTGAACAAGAAGGTCCTGTCTCAAAGGTAGCTTCCATGGTGGAGCCGATGACATATTCACCAGGTCTGCATACCAAGTCCTGCGTGGCCACGCAGGAGCTATCAAGATCACGAGGCCCTCTCCTGATTGATCCTGGCTACCAGCCTGGGGATGAGAGGAAACGGTGGGAATACATAAGCTAGGTTGAAGGTCCAAGGTGCTACTAGTGCATCTACTAGGGTCGCCTTGGGATCCCTGGATCTGGACCCGTAGCAAGGAACCTTGAAGTTCTGACGAGACGCCATCAGATCCATGTCTGGAATGCCCCATAATTGAGTTATTTGGGCAAAGATTTCCGGATGGAGTTCCCACTCCCCCGGATGGAATGTCTGACGACTCAGAAAATCCGCTTCCCAATTTTCCACTCCTGGGATGTGGATCGCAGACAAGTGGCAGGAGTGATCCTCCGCCCATTGAATTATCTTGGTCACTTCTTTCATCGCCAGGGAACTCCTTGTTCCCCCCTGATGATTGATATATGCAACAGTCGTCATGTTGTCTGACTGAAACCTTATGAATTTGGCCTTTGCTAGTTGAGGCCAAGCTCTGAGAGCATTGAATATCGCTCTCAGTTCCAGAATGTTTATCGGGAGAAGAGACTCTTCCCGAGACCATAGACCCTGAGCTTTCAGGGATTCCCAGACCGCGCCCCAGCCCACTAGGCTGGCGTCGGTCGTGACAATGACCCACTCTGGTCTGCGGAAGCTCATTCCCTGTGACAGATTGTCCAGGGTCAGCCACCAACGGAGTGAATCTCTGGTCTTTAGCATGCACAGTTGTAATGGTCTTAGATGAATTCGTGCAAAAGGAACTATGTCCATTGTTGCAACCATCAATCCTATTACTTCCATGCACTGCGCTATGGAAGGACGAGGAACAGAATGAAGTACTTGACAAGAGCTTAGAAGTTTTGATTTTCTGACCTCTGTCAGAAAAATCCTCATTTCTAAGGAATCTATTGTTCCCAAGAAGGGAACTCTTGTTGACGGGGACAGAGAACTCTTTTCTTTGTTCACCTTCCATCCGTGAGATCTGAGAAAGGCTAGGACGATGTCCGTATGAGCCTTTGCTTTTGACAGGGACGACGCTTGAATCAGGATGTCGTCCAAGTAAGGTACTACTGCAATGCCCCTTGGTCTTAGAACCGCTAGAAGAGACCCTAGTACCTTTGTGAAAATCCTTGGAGCAGTGGCTAATCCGAATGGAAGTGCCACAAACTGGTAATGTTTGTCCAGAAAAGCGAACCTTAGGAACTGATGATGTTCCTTGTGGATAGGAATATGTAGGTACGCATCCTTTAAATCCACGGTAGTCATAAATAGATTTTCCTGGATAGTAGGTAGGATCGTTCGAATAGTTTCCATTTTGAACGATGGTACCCTGAGAAATTTGTTTAGGATCTTTAGATCCAAAATTGGTCTGAATGTTCCCTCTTTTTTGGGAACTATGAACAGATTGGAATAAAAACCCATTCCTTGTTCTCTTATTGGAACTGGATGTATCACTCCCATCTTTAACAGGTCTTCTACACAATGTAAGAATGCCTGTCTCTTTATTTGGTTTGAAGATAATTGAGACCTGTGGAACCTTCCCCTTGGGGGTAGTTCCTTGAATTCCAGAAGATAACCTTGAGAAACTATTTCTAGCGCCCAAGGATCCTGAACATCTCTTGCCCAAGCCTGAGCAAAGAGAGAAAGTCTGCCCCCCACTAGATCCGGTCCCGGATCGGGGGCTATCCCTTCATGCTGTTTTGGTAGCAGTGATAGGCTTCTTGGCCTGCTTACCCTTGTTCCAGCCTTGCATTGGTTTCCAGGCTGGTTTGGGTTGTGAAGTATTACCCTCTTGCTTAGAGGATACAGAATTAGAGACTGGTCCGTTTCTGCGAAAGGGACGAAAATTAGGCTTATTTTTAGCCTTAAAAGACCTATCCTGTGGGAGGGCGTGGCCCATTCCCCCAGTGATGTCTGAAATAATCTCTTTCAAATCAGGTCCAAATAATGTTTTACCTTTGAAAGGAATGTTAAGCAATTTTGTCTTGGAAGACACATCCGCTGACCAAGACTTTAGCCAAAGCGCTCTGCGCGCCACGATAGCAAACCCTGAATTTTTTCGCCGCTAATCTAGCTAATTGCAAAGCGGCATCTAAAACAAAAGAGTTAGCCAATTTAAGTGCTTGAACTCTGTCCATAACCTCCTCATACGAAGATTCTTTACTGAGCGATTTTTCTAGTTCCTCGAACCAGAAACACGCTGCCGTAGTGACAGGAACAATGCATGAAATTGGTTGTAGAAGGTAACCTTGCTGTACAAAAATCTTTTTAAGCAAACCCTCTAATTTCTTATCCATAGGATCTTTGAAAGCACAACTATCTTCGATAGGAATAGTAGTGCGTTTGTTTAGGGCCCCCTCGACCTTGGGGACTGTCTGCCATAAGTCCTTTCTGGGGTCGACTATAGGAAATAATTTCTTAAATATAGGGGGGGGGGGGGACAAAAGGTATGCCGGGCCTTTCCCACTCTTTAATTACTATGTCCGCCACCCGCTTGGGTATAGGAAAAGCGTCGGGGGGCACCGGAACCTCTAGGAACTTGTCCATCTTACATAATTTCTCTGGAATGACCAAATTGTCACAATCATCCAGAGTAGATAACACCTCCTTAAGCAGTGCGCGGAGATGTTCTAATTTAAATTTAAATGTCACAACATCAGGTTCAGCTTGATGAGAAATTTTTCCTGAATCTGAAATTTCTCCATCAGACAAAACCTCCCTCATGGCCCCTTGAGATTGGTGTGAGGGTATGTCAGAACAGTTATCAGCGTCCTCTTGCTCTTCAGTGTTTAAAACAGAGCAATCGCGCTTTCTCTGATAAGTAGGCATTTTGGATAAAAGATTTGCTATGGAGTTATCCATTACAGCCGTTAATTGTTGCATGGTAATAAGTATTGGCGCACTAGATGTACTAGGGGCCTCCTGTGTGGGCATAACTGGTGTAGACACAGTAGGGGATGATGTAGTATCATATTTACTCCCTTCATTTGAGGAATCATCTTGGGCAATATCATTATCTGTGGCATTACTGTCCTTACTTTGTTTGGACACTATGGCACAATTATCACATAAATTTAAATGGGGAGACACATTGGCTTTCATACATATAGAACATAGCTTATCTGATGGTACAGACATGTTAAACAGGCTTAAACTGGTCAACAAAGCACAAAAAACGTTTTAAAATAAAACCGTTACTGTCACTTTAAATTTCAAACTGAAAACACTTTATTACTGAATATGTGAAAAAGTATGAAGGAATTGTTCAAAATTCACCAAAATTTCAACACAGTGTCTTAAAGCATTAAAAGTATTGCACACCAAATTTCAGAGCTTTAACCCTTAAATTAACGGAACCCGGAGCCGTTTTTACATTTAACCCCTATACAGTCCCAGCTATATGCTTTGCTGAGACCCAACCAAGCCCAGAGGGGAATACGATACCACAAGACGCCTTCTATAAGCTTTTTCAGTGATTCTTAGCTCCTGACACATGCATCTGCATGCCTTGCTCTCCAAAAACAACTGCGCATTAATGGCGCGAAAATGAGGCTCTGTCTATAACTAGAAAGGCCCCCATCTGAAAAAGGTGTCCAACACAGTGCCTGCCGTTTTTCTAAACGTTCCCCAAGATTATAATACCAATAATTAGTTAGAATCTGCATAATATGCCTAGTAAAGCAATCGTTTTAGCCCAGAAAAATGTCTACCAGTTTTTAAGCCCTTTTTGAAGCCCTTTATTCTTTTATGTTTAACTAAGAAAATGGCTTACCGGTCCCCATGAGGGGAAATGACAGCCTTCCAGCATTACATGGTCTTGTTAGAAATATGGCTAGTCATACCTTAAGCAGAAAAGTCTGCTAACTGTTTCCCCCAACTGAAGTTACTTCATCTCAACAGTCCTGTGTGGAAACAGCAATCGATTTTAGTTACTTTCTGCTAAAATCATCTTCCTCTTACAAACAGAAATCTTCATCCTTTTCTGTTTCAGAGTAAATAGTACATACCAGCACTATTTTAAAATAACAAACACTTGATAGAAGAATAAAACTACATTTAAACACCAAAAAACTCTTAACCATCTCCGTGGAGATGTTGCCTGTGCAACGGCAAAGAGAATGACTGGGGTGGGCGGAGCCTAGGAGGGATCATGTGACCAGCTTTGCTGGGACTCTTTGCCATTTCCTGTTGGGGAAGAGAATATCCCACAAGTAAGGATGACGCCGTGGACCGGACACACCAATGTTGGAGAAAAAGCGGTGTGCGAGTGTGTATATGAGAGAGTGAAAGTGTGTATGTGTGAGTGAGTGAGTGAGTGAGTGAGAGTATGTGTGTGAGCGTGAAAGTGTGTGAGAGTATCAGTGTATGTGTGGGTGTGTGAGCGAGTGTGAGAATCTGAATGAGAAATTGTGTGTGTGAGTGTGAATGTCTGTAAAAATTTGTGTATGTGTATTACTTTTAAAACTTTTTTTTTAAGGTTTGACTGCAATCGAAACGTAAAAATATTTGTGTACAAAGCTCAAAAACAATTATAGGTAACATCAGAAGCGCAGAACTTGGTAAAATGATGTCAAAATGTTGGCCCCAATTACAGTAAGCATTCCTACAAAAAACACCTTGCATAGTTTTTCATAGGGCTCCTTATACTGAGCAGTGTAAGCGGCTTCGGAGCCCTTGCAAGACTGCTTCCCACAATGTAAGAAGAAGCAGTCATTAGAACGCTGCTTCTTACACTCTGCCACCTCTGAGTTGCTCGATCAGGGTGATTGACAGGCCCTTCTAGTGCACAAGGGAAGGGGGCAGCATAACATGCTCACTTAAGCGTGTAATGGCAAATACGAGCAGTGGATGAACAGGGTCTGCACGGAATTTAACACATGGGGCCCATAGTTTTTATAATTTAAACCCATTCCATACTATTTATAATGATTTGATAACCAATTTATTTAAGTGTTTATTGGTGGCACAATAATATCTTGCATTGGGACACTTCAAAACCAGTAATCCAATCAATAAGAAAACACTTTTCCAGTAGCTTTTTGCTAAATGTATGGACTTTTAAAATTAAACCTTTTGAACATCCATTTTTGCCTTTTTTTTTCAGTGATCAATAATGGAAGGGACCTGTAAAACTAGGCTGCACTTTGGTTTAGGGAATAACCAAAAATACCCTACACTGTGTAACTCTACAAATCCTACAATAAAATAGTGATTCGGGCCTCACATGAGTTTGAGTATCCCCTTTCAAATGATGGATAGATCTTGCACTTCACTTTCATCTCACTCTTAACTGAGGATCATGGGAAGGTTTTAAAGCTCTGGTGTGTTGGGGCGTCTTTTGCCTCCTCCTAGTGGTCAGGAGGGGAATTTTCCCACACATGATGGATTATGGACCTTGACCATGTGATGAAAGAAATAATCTTGCCTTAACAACAAGATAAAAACATAATTTATGCTTACCTGATAAATTTATTTCTCTTGCAGTGTATCCAGTCCACGGATCATCCATTACTTATGGGATATTCTCCTTCCCAACAGGAAGTTGCAAGAGGATCACCCACAGCAGAGCTGCTATATAGCTCCTCCCCTAACTGTCATATCCAGTCATTCGACCAAAAAACAGAGAAAGGAGAAACCATCTGGTGCAGTGGTGACTGTAGTTTAATTAAAATTTAGACCTGCCTTAAAAGGACAGGGCGGGCCGTGGACTGGATACACTACAAGAGAAATACATTTATCAGGTAAACATAAAACAAAATTTATGCTTACCTGATAAATTCATTTCTCCTGTAGTGTGGTCAGTCCACGGGTCATCATTACTTCTGGGATATTATCTCCTCCCCTACAGGAAGTGCAAGAGGATTCACCCAGCAGAGCTGCCATATAGCTCCTCCCCTCTACGTCACCTCCAGTCATTCGACCAAAGGACCAACGAGAAAGGAGAAGCCCAAGGGTGTAGTGGTGACTGGAGTATAATCCAAAAAATTTTTTAGCCTGCCATAAAAAACAGGGCGGGCCGTGGACTGACCACACTACAGGAGAAATGAATTTATCAGGTAAGCATAAATTTTGTTTTCTCCTGTTAAGTGTGGTCAGTCCACGGGTCATCATTACTTCTGGGATACCAATACCAAAGCAAAAGTACACGGATGACGGGAGGGACAGGCAGGCTCTTTATACGGAGGGAACCACTGCCTGAAGAACCTTTCTCCCAAAAACAGCCTCCGAAGAAGCAAAAGTGTCAAATTTGTAAAATTTGGAAAAAGTATGAAGAGAAGACCAAGTTGCAGCCTTGCAAATCTGTTCAACAGAAGCCTCATTCTTAAAGGCCCAAGTGGAAGCCACAGCTCTAGTAGAATGAGCTGTAATTCTTTCAGGAGGCTGCTGTCCAGCAGTCTCATAGGCTAATCGTATTATGCTACGAAGCCAAAAAGAGAGAGAGGTAGCCGAAGCTTTTTGACCTCTCCTCTGGCCAGAATAAACGACAAACAGGGAAGACGTTTGACGAAACTCCTTAGTTGCCTGTAGATAAAATTTCAGGGCACGGACTACATCTAGATTGTGTAGCAGACGTTCCTTCTTCGAGGAAGGATTAGGACACAAAGATGGAACAACAATCTCTTGATTGATATTCCTGTTAGTGACCACCTTAGGTAGGAACCCAGGTTTAGTACGCAGAACTACCTTGTCTGAATGAAAAATCAGATAAGGAGAATCACAATGTAAGGCAGATAACTCAGAGACTCTTCGAGCCGAGGAAATAGCCATTAAAAATAGAACTTTCCAAGATAACAACTTGATATCAATGGAATGAAGGGGTTCAAACGGAACACCCTGTAAAACATTAAGAACTAAGTTCAAACTCCATGGCGGAGCAACAGTTTTAAACACAGGCTTGATCCTAGCTAAAGCCTGACAAAAAGCTTGAACGTCCGGAACTTCTGACAGACGTTTGTGTAAAAGAATGGACAGAGCTGAAATCTGTCCCTTTAAAGAACTAGCGGATAACCCCTTTTCTAAACCCTCTTGTAGAAAAGACAATATCCTTGGAATCCTAACCTTACTCCATGAGTAACTCTTGGATTCGCACCAATATAAGTATTTACGCCATATTTTATGGTAAATCCTTCTGGTAACAGGCTTCCTAGCCTGTATTAAGGTATCAATAACTGGCTCAGAAAACCCACGTTTTGATAAAATCAAGCGTTCAATTTCCAAGCAGTCAGCTTCAGAGAAGTTAGATTTTGATGTTTGAATGGACCCTGGATCAGAAGGTCCTGTTTCAGAGGTAGAGACCAAGGCGGACAGGATGACATGTCCACTAGATCTGCATACCAAGTCCTGCGTGGCCATGCAGGTGCTATTAGAATCACTGATGCTCTCTCCTGTTTGATTCTGGCAATCAATCGAGGAAGCATCGGGAAGGGTGGAAACACATAAGCCATCCCGAAGGTCCAAGGTGCTGTCAAAGCATCTATCAGAACCGCTCCCGGATCCCTGGATCTGGACCCGTAGCGAGGAAGCTTGGCGTTCTGACGAGACGCCATGAGATCTATCTCTGGTTTGCCCCAACGTCGAAGTATCTGGGCAAAGACCTCCGGATGAAGTTCCCACTCCCCCGGATGAAAAGTCTGACGACTTAAGAAATCCGCCTCCCAGTTCTCCACTCCCGGGATGTGGATTGCAGACAGGTGGCAAGAGTGAGACTCTGCCCAGCGAATTATCTTTGATACTTCCATCATTGCTAGGGAGCTTCTTGTCCCTCCCTGATGGTTGATGTAAGCTACAGTCGTGATGTTGTCCGACTGAAACCTGATGAACCCCCGAGTTGTTAACTGGGGCCAAGCCAGAAGGGCATTGAGAACTGCTCTCAATTCCAGAATGTTTATTGGAAGGAGACTCTCCTCCTGATTCCATAGTCCCTGAGCCTTCAGAGAATTCCAGACAGCGCCCCAACCTAGTAGGCTGGCGTCTGTTGTTACAATTGTCCAGTCTGGCCTGCTGAATGGCATCCCCCTGGACAGGTGTGGCCGATAAAGCCACCATAGAAGAGAATTTCTGGTCTCTTGATTCAGATTCAGAGTGGGGGACAAATCTGAGTAATCCCCATTCCACTGACTTAGCATGCACAATTGCAGCGGTCTGAGATGTAGGCGTGCAAAAGGTACTACGTCCATTGCCGCTACCATTAAGCCGATCACCTCCATGCATTGAGCTACTGACGGGTGTTGAATGGAATGAAGGACCCGGCATGCATTTTGAAGCTTTGTTAACCTGTCTTCTGTCAGGTAAATCTTCATTTCTACAGAATCTATCAGAGTCCCCAAGAAGGGAACTCTTGTGAGTGGAAAGAGAGAACTCTTCTTTTCGTTCACCTTCCATCCATGCGACCTTAGAAATGCCAGTACTAACTCTGTATGAGACTTGGCAGTTTGAAAGCTTGAAGCTTGTATCAGAATGTCGTCTAGGTACGGAGCTACCGAAATTCCTCGCGGTCTTAGTGCCGCCAGAAGAGTACCCAGAACCTTTGTGAAGATTCTTGGAGCCGTAGCCAGTCCGAATGGAAGAGCTACAAACTGGTAATGCCTGTCTAGAAAGGCAAACCTTAGATACCGGTAATGATTTCTGTGAATCGGTATGTGAAGGTAAGCATCCTTTAAATCCACTGTGGTCATGTACTGACCCTCTTGGATCATGGGCAAAATTGTTCGAATCGTTTCCATCTTGAACGATGGAACTCTTAGGAATTTGTTTAGGATCTTTAAATCCAAGATTGGCCTGAAAGTTCCCTCTTTTTTGGGAACTACAAACAGATTTGAGTAAAACCCTTGTCCTTGTTCCGACCGCGGAACTGGATGGATCACTCCCATTAATAAAAGATCTTGTACGCAGCGTAGGAATGCTTCTTTCTTTATTTGGTTTGTTGATAACCTTGACAGATGAAATCTCCCTCTTGGGGGAGAGGATTTGAAGTCCAGAAGGTATCCCTGAGATATGATCTCTAACGCCCAGGGATCCTGAACATCTCTTGCCCAAGCCTGGGCGAAGAGAGAAAGTCTGCCCCCCACTAGATCCGTTCCCGGATCGGGGGCCCTCGATTCATGCTGTCTTAGGGGCAGCAGCAGGTTTCCTGGCCTGCTTGCCCTTGTTCCAGGACTGGTTAGGTTTCCAGCCTTGTCTGTAGCGAGCAACAGCTCCTTCCTGTTTTGGTGCAGAGGAGGTTGATGCTGTTCCTGCTTTGAAATTACGAAAGGAACGAAAATTAGACTGTCTAGCCCTAGGTTTGGCTTTGTCCTGAGGCAGGGCATGGCCTTTACCTCCTGTAATGTCAGCGATAATCTCCTTCAACCCGGGCCCGAATAAGGTTTGCCCTTTGAAAGGTATATTAAGCAATTTAGATTTAGAAGTAACATCAGCTGACCAGGATTTTAGCCACAGTGCTCTGCGTGCCTGAATGGCAAATCTGGAATTCTTAGCCGTAAGTTTAGTTAAATGTACTACGGCATCTGAAACAAATAAGTTAGCTAACTTAAGGGCTTTAAGTTTGTCTGTAATCTCATCTAGTGTAGATGATTGAAGTGTCTCTTCCAGAGACTCAAACCAAAATGCTGCTGCAGCCGTGACAGGCGCAATGCATGCAAGAGGTTGCAATATAAAACCTTGTTGAACAAACATTTTCTTAAGGTAACCCTCTAACTTTTTATCCATTGGATCTGAAAAGGCACAGCTATCCTCCACCGGGATAGTGGTACGCTTAGCTAAAGTAGAAACTGCTCCCTCCACCTTAGGGACCGTTTGCCATAAGTCCCGTGTGGTGGCGTCTATTGGAAACATTTTTCTAAATATCGGAGGGGGTGAGAACGGCACACCGGGTCTATCCCACTCCTTAGTAACAATTTCAGTAAGTCTCTTAGGTATAGGAAAAACATCAGTACTCGCCGGTACCGCAAAATATTTATCCAACCTACACATTTTTTCTGGTATTGCAACTGTGTTACAATCATTCAGAGCCGCTAACACCTCCCCTAGTAATACACGGAGGTTTTCCAGCTTAAATTTAAAATTTGAAATATCTGAATCCAATCTATTTGGATCAGAACCGTCACCCACAGAATGAAGTTCTCCGTCCTCATGTTCTGCCGCCTGTGACGCAGTGTCTGACATGGCCCTAATATTATCAGCGCACTCTGTTCTCACCCCAGAGTGATCACGCTTGCCTCTAAGTTCTGGTAATTTAGCCAAAACTTCAGTCATAACAGTAGCCATATCCTGTAATGTGATTTGAAATGGCCGCCCAGATGTACTCGGCGCTACAATATCACGCACCTCCCGAGCGGGAGATGCAGGTACTGACACGTGAGGCGAGTTAGTCGGCATAACTCTCCCCTCGTTGTCTGGTGAAATATGTTCAATTTGTACAGATTGACTTTTATTTAAAGTAGCATCAATACAGTTAGTACATAAACTTCTATTGGGCTCCACTTTGGCATTAGTACATATAACACATGTATCTTCCTCTGAATCAGACATGTTTAACACACTAGCAATTAACTAGCAACTTGGAAATGCTTTTTCAAGTAATTTACAATTGTATGAAAACGAACTGTGCCTATAAGAAGCACAGAAAAAATTATGACAGTTGAAAATAATTAAGTTATAGCATCAAATCTTTGTAAGAAATATACAATTTTAGCAAAGGATTGTTCCCATTAGCAAAGGATAACTAACCCTGTCAGCAGAAAAAAAATACACAAATAAACGTTTTTTATCACAGTCAGCTACACTCTTCACAGCTCTGCTGTGATGATTACCTCCCTCAAAAAAAGGCTTTGAAGATCCCTGAGTTCTGAAGAGATGAACCGGATCATGCAGGAAGAAAATGAACCTCTGACTGAATTTTTTGATGCGTAGTAAAAGCGCCAAAAATGGCCCCTCCCCCTCACACATAACAGTGAGAGAGATCAGTGAACTGCTTTAGATTAAACAAAACTATTGCCAAGTGGAAAAAATAGTGCCCACAACATTTTTTCACCCAGTACCTCAGAGAAATAAACGTTTTTACATGCCAGCAAAAAAACGTTTAACCTCAATAAATCAATTGTTATTTAAAACCTATTGCAAGTTCCTGCAAATTAGGTAAAATCTATGCATACAGTATAAAACCAGTGAAGTACCATTCCCCAGAATACTGAAGTGTAAAATATACATACATGACAGCCTGATACCAGCTACATCTACTGCATTTAAGGCTGAGTTTACATTATAATGGTATGGCAGGATTTTCTCATCAATTCCATGTCAGAAAATAACAAACTGCTACATACCTCTTTGCAGATTAATCTGCCCGCTGTCCCCTGATCTGAAGTTTACCTCTCCTCAGATGGCCGAGAAACAGCAATATGATCTTAACTACTCCAGCTAAAATCATAGAAAAAACTCAGGTAGATTCTTCTTCAAATTCTACCAGAGAATGAATAACACACTCCGGTGCTATTATAAAATAACAAACTTTTGATTAAAGGTAATAAACTAATTAAATCACCACAGTCCTCTCACACATCCTATCTATTCGTTGGGTGCAAGAGAATGACTGGAGGTGACGTAGAGGGGAGGAGCTATATGGCAGCTCTGCTGGGTGAATCCTCTTGCACTTCCTGTAGGGGACGAGATAATATCCCAGAAGTAATGATGACCCGTGGACTGACCACACTTAACAGGAGAAATTATGTTTTTTCTTGTTAAGCGTATCCAGTCCACGGATCATCCATTACTTATGGGATACCAATTCCAAAGCTAAAGTACACGTATGATGGGAGGGACAAGGCAGGATTAAGCGGAAGGAACCACTGCCTGAAGAACCTTTCTCCCAAAAACAGCCTCCGAAGAAGCAAAAGTATCAAATTTGTAAAATTTGGAAAAAGTGTGAAGCGAAGACCAAGTCGCGGCCTTGCAAATCTGTTCAACAGAGGCCTCATTTTTAAAGGCCCAGGTGGAAGCCACAGCTCTAGTAGAATGAGCTGTAATCCTTTCAGGGGGCTGCTGTTCAGCAGTCTCATAGGCTAGGCATATTATGCTCCGAAGCCAAAAGGAAAGAGAGGTTGCCGAAGCTTTTTGACCTCTCCTCTGCCCAGAGTAAATGACAAACAGGGTAGATGTTTGACGAAAATCTTTAGTAGCTTGTAAGTAAAACTTCAAGGCACGGACTACGTCCAGATTATGTAAAAGACGTTCCTTCTTTGAAGAAAGATTTGGACACAATGAAGGAACAACAATCTCTTGATTGATATTCTTGTTAGAAACCACCTTAGGTAAAAACATAATTTATGCTTACCTGATAAATGTATTTCTCTTGTAGTGTATCCAGTCCACGGATCATCCATTACTTATGGGATATTAACTCCTCCCCAACAGGAAGTGCAAGAGGATTCACCCAGCAGAGCTGCTATATAGCTCCTCCCCTAACTGCCATTACCAGTCATTCGACCGAAAACATGCAGAGAAAGGAAAACCATAGGGTACAGTGGTGACTGTAGTTTAATGGAAAAATTACCTGCCTTAAAGTGACAGGGCGGGCCGTGGACTGGATACACTACAAGAGAAATAAATTTATCAGGTAAGCATAAATTATGTTTTCTCTTGTTAAGTGTATCCAGTCCACGGATCATCCATTACTTATGGGATACCAATACCAAAGCTAAAGTACACGGATGACGGGAGGGACAGGCAGGCTCTTTATACGGAAGGAACCACTGCCTGAAGAACCTTTCTCCCAAAAACAGCCTCCGAAGAAGCAAAAGTGTCAAATTTGTAAAATTTGGAAAAAGTATGAAGAGAAGACCAAGTTGCAGCCTTGCAAATCTGTTCAACAGAAGCCTCATTCTTAAAGGCCCAAGTGGAAGCCACAGCTCTAGTAGAATGTGCTGTAATTCTTTCAGGAGGCTGCTGTCCAGCAGTCTCATAGGCTAACCGTATTATGCTACGAAGCCAAAAGGAAAGAGAGGTAGCCGAAGCTTTTTGACCTCTCCTCTGACCAGAATAAACGACAAACAGGGAAGACGTTTGTCGAAAATCCTTAGTTGCCTGTAGATAAAATTTCAGGGCACGGACTACATCTAGATTGTGTAGCAGACGTTCCTTTTTCGAAGAAGGATTAGGACACAAAGATGTAACCACAATCTCTTGATTGATATTCCTGTTAGTGACCACCTTAGGTAGGAACCCAGGTTTAGTACGCAGAACTACCTTGTCTGAATGAAAAATCAGATAAGGAGAATCACAATGTAAGGCAGATAACTCAGAGACTCTTCGAGCCGAGGAAATTGCCATTAAAAACAGAACTTTCCAAGATAACAACTTGATATCAATGGAATGAAGGGGTTCAAACGGAACCCCCTGTAAAACATTAAGAACTAAGTTCAAACTCCATGGTGGAGCAACAGTTTTAAACACAGGCTTGATCCTAGCTAAAGCCTGACAAAAAGCTTGAACGTCCGGAACTTCTGACAGACGTTTGTGTAAAAGAATGGACAGAGCTGAAATCTGTCCCTTTAAGGAACTAGCGGATAAACCCTTTTCTAAACCTTCTTGTAGAAAAGACAATATCCTCGGAAGCCTAACCTTACTCCATGAGTAACTCTTGGATTCGCACCAATATAAGTATTTGCGCCATATCTTATGGTAAATCTTTCTGGTAACAGGCTTCCTAGCCTGTATTAAGGTATCAATAACTGACTCAGAAAAACCACGTTTTGATAAAATCAAGCGTTCAATTTCCAAGCAGTCAGCTTCAGAGAAATTAGATTTTGATGTTTGAAGGGACCCTGGATCAGAAGGTCCTGTTTCAGAGGTAGCGACCAAGGTGGACAGGATGACATGTCCACTAGATCTGCATACCAAGTCCTGCGTGGCCATGCAGGCGTTATTAGAATCACTGATGCTCTCTCCTGTTTGATTCTGGCAATCAATCGAGGAAGCATCGGGAAGGGTGGAAACACATAAGCCATCCCGAAGGTCCAAGGTGCTGTCAAAGCATCTATCAGAACCGCTCCCGGATCCCTGGATCTGGACCCGTAACGAGGAAGCTTGGCGTTCTGTCGAGACGCCATGAGATCTCTCTCTGGTTTGCCCCAACGTCGAAGTATTTGGGCAAAGACCTCCGGATGAAGTTCCCACTCCCCCGGATGAAAAGTCTGACGACTTAAGAAATCCGCCTCCCAGTTCTCCACTCCCGGGATGTGGATTGCTGACAGGTGGCAAGAGTGAGACTCTGCCCAGCGAATTATCTTTGATACTTCCATCATTGCTAGGGAGCTTCTTGTCCCTCCCTGATGGTTGATGTAAGCTACTGTCGTGATGTTGTCCGACTGAAACCTGATGAACCCCCGAGTTGTTAACTGGGGCCAAGCCAGAAGGGCATTGAGAACTGCTCTCAATTCCAGAATGTTTATTGGTAGGAGACTCTCTTCCTGATTCCATTGTCCCTGAGCCTTCAGAGAATTCCAGACAGCGCCCCAACCTAGTAGGCTGGCGTCTGTTGTTACAATTGTCCAGTCCGGCCTGCTAAATGGCATCCCCCTGGACAGATGTGGCCGAGAAAGCCACCATAGAAGAGAATTTCTGGTCTCTTGATCCAGATTCAGAGTAGGGGACAAGTCTGAGTAATCCCCATTCCACTGACTTAGCATGCACAATTGCAGCGGTCTGAGATGTAGACGTGCAAAGGGTACTATGTCCATTGCTGCTACCATTAAGCCGATCACCTACATGCATTGAGCTACTGACAGGTGTTGAATGGAATGAAGGACACGGCATGCATTTTGAAGCTTTGTTAACCTGTCTTCTGTCAGGTAAATCTTCATTTCTACAGAATCTATAAGAGTCCCCAAGAAGGGAACTCTTGTGAGTGGAAAGAGAGAACTCTTCTTTTCGTTCACCTTCCATCCATGCGACCTTAGAAATGCCAGTACTAACTCTGTATGAGACTTGGCAGTTTGAAAGCTTGAAGCTTGTATCAGAATGTCGTCTAGGTACGGAGCTACCGCAATTCCTCGCTGTCTTAGTACCGCCAGAAGAGCACACAGAACCTTTGTGAAGATTCTCGGAGCCGTAGCCAATCCGAATGGAAGAGCTACAAACTGGTAATGCCTGTCTAGAAAGGCAAACCTTAGATACCGGTAATGATCTTTGTGAATCGGTATGTGAAGGTAAGCATCCTTTAAATCCACTGTGGTCATGTACTGACCCTTTTGGATCATGGGTAAAATTGTCCGAATAGTTTCCATTTTGAACGATGGAACTCTTAGGAATTTGTTTAGGATCTTTAAATCCAAGATTGGCCTGAAAGTTCCCTCTTTTTTGGGAACCACAAACAGATTTGAGTAAAACCCTTGTCCTTGTTCCGACCGCGGAACCGGATGGATCACTCATAATAATAAAAGATCTTGTACGCAGCGTAGAAACACCTCTTTCTTTATTTGGTTTGTTGACAACCTTGACAGATGAAATCTCCCTCTTGGGGGAGAGAATTTGAAGTCTAGAAGGTATCCCTGAGATATGATCTCTAACGCCCAGGGATCCTGGACATCTCTTGCCCAAGCCTGGGCGAAGAGAGAAAGTCTGCCCCCCACTAGATCCGTTCCCGGATCGGGGGCCCTCGATTCATGCTGTCTTAGGGGCAGCAGCAGGTTTCCTGGCCTGCTTGCCCTTGTTCCAGGACTGGTTAGGTCTCCAGCCTTGTCTGTAGCGAGCAACAGCTCCTTCCTGTTTTGGTGCAGAGGAAGTTGATGCTGCTCCTGCTTTGAAATTACGAAAGGAACGAAAATTAGACTGTCTAGCCTTAGGTTTGGCTCTGTCTTGAGGCAGGGCATGGCCTTTACCTCCTGTAATGTCAGCGATAATTTCTTTCAACCCGGGCCCGAATAAGGTCTGCCCTTTGAAAGGTATATTAAGCAATTTAGATTTAGAAGTAACGTCAGCTGACCAGGATTTTAGCCACAGTGCTCTGCGTGCCTGAATGGCGAATCCGGAATTCTTAGCCGTAAGTTTAGTTAAATGTACTACGGCATCTGAAATAAATGAGTTAGCTAACTTAAGGGCTTTAAGCTTGTGTGTAATCTCATCTAATGGAGCTGATTCAAGTGTCTCTTCCAGAGACTCAAACCAAAATGCTGCTGCAGCCGTGACAGGCGCAATGCATGCAAGAGGTTGCAATATAAAACCTTGTTGAACAAACATTTTCTTAAGGTAACCCTCTAACTTTTTATCCATTGGATCTGAAAAGGCACAGCTATCCTCCACCGGGATAGTGGTACGCTTAGCTAAAGTAGAAACTGCTCCCTCCACCTTAGGGACCGTTTGCCATAAGTCCCGTGTGGTGGCGTCTATTGGAAACATCTTTCTAAATATCGGAGGGGGTGAGAACGGCACACCGGGTCTATCCCACTCCTTAGTAACAATTTCAGTAAGTCTCTTAGGTATAGGAAAAACGTCAGTACTCGCCGGTACCGCAAAATATTTATCCAACCTACACATTTTCTCTGGTATTGCAACTGTGTTACAATCATTCAGAGCCGCTAACACCTCCCCTAGTAATACACGGAGGTTTTCCAGCTTAAATTTAAAATTTGAAATATCTGAATCCAGTTTGTTTGGATCAGAACCGTCACCCGCAGAATGAAGCTCTCCGTCCTCATGTTCTGCAAATTGTGACGCAGTGTCTGACATGGCCCTAATATTATCAGCGCACTCTGTTCTCACCCCAGAGTGATCACGCTTACCTCTTAGTTCTGGTAATTTAGCCAAAACTTCAGTCATAACAGTAGCCATATCCTGTAATGTGATTTGTAATGGCCGCCCAGATGTACTCGGCGCTACAATATCACGCACCTCCCGAGCGGGAGATGCAGGTACTGACACGTGAGGCGAGTTAGTCGGCATAACTCTCCCCTCGTTGTTTGGTGAAATATGTTCAATTTGTACAGATTGACTTTTATTTAAAGTAGCATCAATACAGTTAGTACATAAATTTCTATTGGGCTCCACTTTGGCTTTAGCACATATAGCACAGATATCTTCCTCTGAATCAGACATGTTTAACACACTAGCAAATAAACTAGCAACTTGGAAATACATTTCAAGTAATTTACTATAATATGAAAACGTACTGTGCCTATAAGAAGCACAGAAAAAGTTATGACAGTTGAAAATTAATAAACTGAAAAGTTATAGCATCAAATCTTTGTAAAAAACACAATTTTAGCAAAGGATTGCTCCCATTAGCAAAGGATAACTAACCCTGATAGCAGAAAAAAAAAAAAAAAAAAAAAAAAAAAAAAACGTTTATTTCTGTATTATCACAGTCAACTACAATCTCACAGCTCTGCTGTGAGTGATTACCTCCCTCAAAACAAGTTTTGAAGACCCCTGAGTTCTGTAGAGATGAACCGGATCATGCAGGGAAGACAATAAACTTCTGACTGAATTTTTTGATGCGTAGCAAAAGCACCAAAAAAGGTCCCTCCCCCTCACACATAACAGTGAGAGAGATCAGTAAACTGTCATAAATTAAATAAAACGACTGCCAAGTGGAAAAAAATAGTGCCCAAAACATTTTTTCACCCAGTACCTCAGAAAATTAAACGATTTTACATGCCAGCAAAAAACGTTTAACATTAATAAATTGAGTGTTATTAAAAAGCCTGTTGCTAGTCCCTGCAAATTAGGCTAAAGTTTTATGCATACAGTATAATTCCAGTGAAGTGCCATTCCCCAGAATACTGAAGTGTAAAATATACATACATGACAGCCTGATACCAGTTGCTGCTACTGCATTTAAGGCTGAGTTTACATTATATCGGTATGGCAGAATTTTCTCATCAATTCCATTGTCAGAAAATAATAAGCTGCTACATACCTCTTTGCAGATTAATCTGCCCGCTGTCCCCTGATCTGAAGTTTACCTCTCCTCAGATGGCCGAGAAACAGCAATATGATCTTAACTACTCCGGCTAAAATCATAGAAAAACTCAGGTAGATTCTTCTTCAAATTCTACCAGAGAAGGAATAACACACTCTGGTGCTATTATAAAATAACAAACTTTTGATTGAAGGTATGAAACTAAGTATAATCACCACAGTCCTCTCACACATCCTATCTATTCGTTGGGTGCAAGAGAATGACTGGTAATGGCAGTTAGGGGAGGAGCTATATAGCAGCTCTGCTGGGTGAATCCTCTTGCACTTCCTGTTGGGGAGGAGTTAATATCCCATAAGTAATGGATGATCCGTGGACTGGATACACTTAACAAGAGAAAACCCAGGTTTGGTACGCAGGACTACCTTATCTGCATGAAAAATCAGATAAGGAGAATCACATTGTAAGGCAGATAGCTCAGAGACTCTCCGAGCCGAGGAAATAGTCATCAAAAACAGAACTTTCCAAGATAAAAGTTTAATATCAATGGAATGAAGGGGTTCCAACGGAACTCCTTGAAGAACTTTAAGAACCAAGTTTAAGCTCCACGGGGGAGCAACAGGTTTAAACACAGGCTTAATTCAAACCAAAGCCTGGCAAAATGCCTGGACGTCTGGAACCTCTGCCAGACGCTTGTGCAAAAGAATAGACAGAGCAGAAATCTGTCCCTTTAAGGAACTAGCTGATAATCCTTTGTCCAAGCCCTCTTGGAGAAAAGACAATATTCTAGGAATCCTAACCTTACTCCATGAGTAATTCTTGGATTCACACCAATAAAGATATTTACTCCATATCTTGTGGTAGATTTTCCTGGTAACAGGCTTTCGTGCCTGTATTAAAGTATCAATGACTGACTCGGAGAAGCCACGCTTTGATAGAATCAAGCGTTCAATCTCCATGCAGTCAGTCTCAGAGAAATTAGATTTGGATGATTGAAAGGACCTTGTATCAGAAGGTCCTGTCTTAGAGGCAGAGTCCATGGTGGAAAGGATGACATGTCCACTAGTTCTGCATACCAAGTCCTGCGTGGCCACGCAGGTGCTATCAGAATCACTGATGCTCTCTCCTGTTTGATTTTGGCAATCAGTCGAGGGAGCAGAGGAAACGGTGGAAACACATAAGCCAGGTTGAAGAACCAAGGCGCTGCTAGAGCATCTATCAGCGTCGCTTCTGGGTCCCTGGACCTGGATCCGTAACAAGGAAGCTTGGCGTTCTGGCGAGACGCCATGAGATCCAACTCTGGTTTGCCCCAACAATGAATCAACTGGGCAAACACCTCCGGATGGAGTTCCCACTCCCCCGGATGGAAAGTCTGACGACTTAGAAAATCCGCCTCCCAGTTCTCCACGCCTGGGATATGGATTGCTGACAGGTGGCAAGAGTGGTACTCTGCCCAGCGAATTATATTTGAGACTTCTAACATCGCTAGGGAACTCCTGGTTCCCCCTTGATGGTTGATGTAAGCCACAGTCGTGATGTTGTCCGACTGAAATCTGATGAACCTCAGTGTTGCTAACTGAGGCCAAGCCAGAAGAGCATTGAATATCGCTCTTAACTCCAGAATATTTATTGGAAGGAGTTTCTCCTCCTGAGTCCACGATCCCTGTGCCTTCAGGGAATTCCAGACTGCACCCCAACCTAGAAGGCGGGCATCTGTTGTTACAATTGTCCAATCTGGCCTGCGAAAGGTCATACCCTTGGACAGGTGTACCCGAGACAACCACCAGAGAAGAGAATCTCTGGTCTCTTGATCCAGATTTAGCAGAGGGGACAAATCTGTGTAATCCCCATTCCACTGACTCAGCATGCATAATTGCAGCGGTCTGAGATGAAGGCGCGCAAATGGCACTATGTCCATTGCCGCTACCATTAAGCCGATTACCTCCATACACTGAGCTACCGAAGGGCGCGGAATGGAGTGAAGAACACGGCAAGCATTTAGAAGTTTTGATAACCTGGACTCAGTCAGGTAAATTTTCATTTCTACAGAATCTATAAGAGTCCCTAAGAAGGAGACTCTTGTGAGTGGGGATAGAGAACTCTTTTCCTCGTTCACTTTCCACCCGTGCGACCTCAGAAATGCCAGAACTATCTCTGTATGAGACTTGGCAACTTGAAAGCTTGACGCCTGTATCAGGATGTCGTCTAGACACTGAGCCACCGCTATGCCTCGCGGTCTTAGAACCGCCAGAAGTGAGCCCAGAACCTTTGTAAAGATTCTAGGGGCTGTAGCCAACCTGAAGGGAAGAGCTACAAATTGGTAATGCCTGTCTAGAAAGGCAAACCTTAGAAACCGATGATGATCTTTGTGAATCGGTATGTGAAGGTAGGCATCCTTTAAGTCCACTGTGGTCATGTACTGACCTTCTTGGATCATGGGTAGGATGGTCCGAATAGTTTCCATTTTGAAAGATGGAACTCTGAGGAATTTGTTTAAGATCTTTAGATCCAAAATTGGTCTGAAGGTTCCCTCTTTTTTGGGAACCACAAACAGATTCGAATAAAAACCCTGTCCTTGTTCCGTCCGCGGAACTGGATGGATCACTCCCATAACTAGGAGGTCTTGCACACAGCGTAGGAATGCCTCTTTCTTTATCTGATTTGCAGATAGCCTTGAAAAATGAAATCTCCCTTGTGGAGGGGAAGCTTTGAAGTCCAGAAGATATCCCTGAGATATGATCTCCAACGCCCAGGGATCCTGAACATCTCTTGCCCACACCTGGGCGAAGAGAGAAAGTCTGCCCCCTACTAGATTCGTCGCCGGATAGGGGGCCGTTCCTTCATGCTGTCTTAGAGGCCTTTGTTCCAGGACTGGTTAGGTTTCCAGGCCTGCTTAGATTGAGCAAAAGTTCCCTCTTGCTTTAAAGCGGAGGAAGTTGATGCTGCACCTGCCTTGAAATTTCGAAAGGCACGAAAATTAGACTGTTTGGCCTTTGCTTTGGCCCTGTCCTGAGGAAGGGTGTGACCCTTACCTCCAGTAATGTCAGCAATAATTTCCTTCAAACCAGGCCCGAATAAGGTCTGCCCCTTGAAAGGAATGTTGAGTAATTTAGACTTCGAAGTCACGTCAGCTGACCAGGATTTAAGCCATAGCGCCCTACGCGCTTGGATGGCGAATCCGGAATTCTTAGACGTTAGTTTAGTCAAATGAACAATGGCATCAGAAACAAATGAGTTAGCTAGCTTAAGTGTTCTAAGCTTGTCAATAATTTCAGTCAAAGGAGCTGTATGGATGGCCTCTTCCAGGGCCTCAAACCAGAATGCCGCCGCGGCCTTGACAGGCGCAATGCATGCAAGGGGCTGTAAAATAAAACCTTGTTGAATAAACATTTTCTTAAGGTAACCCTACAATTTTTTATCCATTGGATCTGAAAAAGCACAACTGTCCTCAACCGGGATAGTAGTACGCTTTGCTAAAGTAGAAACTGCTCCCTCCACCTTAGGGACCGTCTGCCATAAGTCCCGTGTAGTGGCGTTTATTGGAAACATTTTTCTAAATATAGGAGGTGGGGGAAAAAGGCACACCCGGTCTATCCCACTCCTTGCTAATAATTTCTGTAAGCCTTTTAGGTATAGGAAAAACATCAGTACACACCGGTACCGCATAGTATTTATCCAGCCTACACAATTTCTCTGGTACTGCAACTGTGTTACAGTCATTCAGAGCAGCTAATACCTCCCCAAGCAACACACGGAGGTTCTCAAGCTTAAATTTAAAATTAGAAATCTCTGAATCAGGATTCCCCGAATCAGAGATGTCACCCACAGACTGAAGCTCTCCGTCCTCATGATCTGCATATTGTGACGCAGTATCAGACATGGCCCTTACAGCATCTGCGCGCTCTGTATTTCTCCTAACCCCAGAGCATCGCGCTTGCCTCTTAATTCAGGCAACCTGGATAATACCTCTGACAGGGTATTTATTATTCATGATTGCAGCCATGTCCTGCAAGGTAATCGCTATGGGCGTCCCTGATGTAATTGGAGCCATATTAGCGTGCATCCCGAGCGGGAGGCGAAGGGTCTGACACGTGGGGAGAGTTAGTCGGCATAACTTCCCCCTCGTCAGAATCTTCTGGTAATATTTCTTTTATAGTTAAAGACTGATCTTTACTGTTTAGGGTGAAATCAATACATTTAGTACACATTCTCCTATGGGGCTCCACCATGGCTTTCAAACATAATGAACAAGTAGTTTCCTCTGTGTCAGACATGTTTAAACAGACTAGCAATGAGACTAGCAAGCTTGGAAAACACTTTAAACAAGTTTACAAGCAATATAAAAAACGTTACTGCACCTTTAAGAAACACAAATTTTGTCAAAATTTGAAATAACAGTGAAAAAAGGCAGTTACACTAACAACATTTTTACAGTGTATGTAACAAGTTAGCAGAGCATTGCACCCACTTGCAAATGGATGATTAACCCCTTAATACCCAAAAAATAATAAAAGACAAAAACGTTTTTTTTTTTTTTTTGTTTTTGTTTTTCACAGTCACAACTGCCACAGCTCTACTGTGGCTTTTTACCTCCCTCAAAAACGACTTTGAAGCCTTTTGAGCCCTCCAGAGATGTCCTGGATCATGCAGGAAGAAGCTGGATGTCTGTAATTTTTGTGCCAAAAACCGGCAAAATAGGCCCCTCCCACTCATATTACAACAGTGGGAAGCCTAAGGAAACTGTTTCTAGGCCAAATTCAAGCCAGCCATGTGGAAAAAAACTAGGCCCCAATAAGTTTTATCACCAAATACATATAAAAACGATTAAACATGCCAGCAAACGTTTTATATTACATTTTTATAAGAGTATGCATCTCTATTAATAAGCCTGATACCAGTAGCTATCACTGCATTTAAGGCTTTACTTACATTAGTTCGGTATCAGCAGCATTTTCTAGCAAATTCCATCCCTAGAAAAATATTAACTGCACATACCTTATTGCAGGAAAACCTGCACGCCATTCCCTCTCTGAAGTTACCTCACTATGTGAGAACAGCCATGGATTTTAGTTACTTCTGCTAAGATCATAGAAAACGCAGGCAGATTCTTCTTCTAAATACTGCCTGAGATAAACAGTACACTCCGGCACCATTTAAAAATAACAAACTTTTGATTGAAGAATAAACTAAGTATAAAACACCACACTCCTCTTACGACCTCCATCTTGGTTGAGGCTTGCAAGAGAATGACTGGGTATGACAGTTAGGGGAGGAGCTATATAGCAGCTCTGCTGTGGGTGATCCTCTTGCAACTTCCTGTTGGGAAGGAGAATATCCCATAAGTAATGGATGATCCGTGGACTGGATACACTTAACAAGAGTAATAGGGTTATATTTCCTCTTATTTTCTAGGTTTGAACGAGGAGGGATATACAGTATCTCACAAAAGTGAGTACACACCTCACATTTTTGTAAATATTTTATTATATCTTTTCATGTGACAACACTGAAGAAATGACACTTTGCTACAATGTAAAGTAGTGAGTGTACAGTCTGTATAACAGTGTCAATTTGCTGTCCCCTCAAAATAACAACACACAGCCATTAATGGCTAAACCGTTGGCAACACAATTGAGTACACCCCTAAGTGGAAATGTCCAAATTGGGCCAAAAGTGTCAATATTTTGTGTGGCCACCATTATTTTCCAGCACTGCCTTAACCCTCATGGGCATGGAGTTAACTGGAGCTTCACAGGTTGCCACTGGAGTCGTCTTCCACTCCTCCATGTTGACATCACGGAGCTGGTGGATGTTAGAAACCTTGCACTCCCCCATCTTCAGTTTGAGGATGCCCCACAGATGCTCAATAGGGTTTAGGTCTGGAGACATGCTTGGCTAGTCTATCACCTTTGCCCTCAGCTTCTTTAGCAAGGCAGTGGTTATCTTGGAGGTGTGTTTGGGGTCGTTATGTTGAAATACTGCCCTGCGACCCAGTCTCCGAAGGGAGGGGATCATGCTCTGCTTCAGTATGTCACAGTACATATTGGCATTCATGGTTCCCTCAATAAACTGTAGCTCCCCAGTGCCGGCAGCACTCATACAGGCCCAGACCATGACACTCCCACCACCATGCTTGACTGTAGGCAAGACACACTTGTCTTTGCACTTCTCACCTGGTTGCCGCCACACACGCTTGACACCTTCTGAACCAAATAAGTTTATCTTGGTCTCATCGGACCACAGGACATGGTTACAGTAATCCATGTCCTTAGTCTGCTTGTCTTCAGCAAACTGTTTGCGGGCTTTGTTGTGCATCATCTTTAGAAGAGGCTTCCTTCTGGGACAACAGCCATGCAGACCAATTTGATGCAGTGTGCGGCGTATGGTCTGAGCACTGACAGGCTGACACCCCACCCCTTAAACCTCTGCAGCAATGCTGGCAGCACTCATACATCTAATTCCCAAAGACAACCACTTTATATGACGCTGAGCAGGTGCACTCAACCATGGCGAGGCTTGTTCTGAGTGGAACCTGTCCTGTGAAACCACTGCATGGTCTTGCCCACTGTGCTGCAGCTCAGTTTTAGGGTCTTGGCAATCTTCTTATAGCCCAGGCCATCTTTATGTAGAGCAACAATTCTTTTTTTCAGATCCTCAGAGAGTTCTTTGCCATGAGATAACACCAAATTTAACACACATGCTCCCCATTCACACCTGAGACCTTGTAAAAATGGGAGGGGAAAAGGCAAATTGGGCCCAATTTAGATATTTCAACTTAGGGGTGTACTCACTTTTGTTGCCAAGGGTTTAGACATTAATGGCTGTGTGTTGAGCTATTTTGAGGGGACAGCAAATTTACACTGTTATACAGGCTGTATACACTCACTACTTTACATTGTAGCAAAGTGTAATTTCTTCAGTGTTGTCACATGAAAAGATATAATAAAATATTTACAAAAATGCCTGTAGAACCTTTCTCCCAAAAATAGCTTCCAAAGAAGCAAAAGTATCAAATTTGTAGAATTTTGAAAAAGTATGAAGCGAAGACCAAGTCGCCGCCTTGCAAATCTGTTCAACAGAAGCCTCATTTTTAAAGGACCATGTGGAAGCCACAGCTCTAGTAGAATGAGCTGTAATCCTTTTAGGAGGCTGTTGGCCAGCAGTCTCATAGGCTAAGCAGATTATGCTTCTTAGCCAAAAAGAAAGAGAGGTTGCCGAAGCCTTTTGACCTCTCCTCTGTCCAGACTAGACAACAAACAAACCAGATGTTTGTCGAAAATCTTTAGTAGCTTGTAAGTAAAACTTTAAAGCACGAACCACGTCCAGATTGTGTAATAGACGTTCCTTCTTTGAAGAAGGATTAGGACACAAGGATGGAACAACAATCTCTTGATTGATATTCTTGTTAGATACCACCTTAGGTAAAAACCCAGGTTTGGTACGTAGGACTACCTTATCCGTATGGAAAATCAGATAAGGAGAATCACATTGTATGGCAGATAACTCGGAGACTCTGTGAGCCGAGGAAATAGCTACCAAAAAAAGAAGTTTCCAAGATAAAAGTTTGATATCTATGGAATGAAGAGGTTCAAACGGAATTCCTTGAAGAACTTTAAGAACCAAATTTAAGCTCCATGGTGGAGCAACAGGTTTAAACACAGGCTTGATTCTAAATAAAGCCTGACAAAATGCCTGAACGTCTGCAACATCTACCAGACGCTTGTGCAAAGAATAGACAGAGCAGAAATCTGTCCCTTTAAGGAACTAGCTGACAATCCTTTTTCCAAAACTTGGAGAAAGGATAATATCCTGGGAATCCTGACTTTACTCCATGAGTAACCCTTGGATTCACACCAATAAAGATATTTACGCCATATTTTATGGTAAATTTTCCTGGTAACAGGCTTTCATGCCTGTATTAAGGTATCAATGAGTGACTCGGAGAAGCCACGCTTTGTTAAAATCAAGCGTTCAATCTCCAGGCAGTCAGTCTCAGAGAAATTAGATTTGGATGGTTGAAAGGACCCTAAAATAGAAGGTCCTGTCTCAGAGGCAGAGTCCATGGTGGAAAGGATGATATGTCCACCAGATCTGCATACCAGGTTCTGCGTGGCCACGCAGGCGCTATCAAAGTCACCGATGCTCTCTCCTGCTTGACCTTGGCAATCAGTCGAGGGAGTAGAGGAAACGGTGGAAACACATAAGCCAGGTTGAAGGACCAGGGCGCTGCTAGAGCATCTATTAGCGTCGCCTTGGGATCCCTGGACCTGGATCCGTAACAAGGAAGCTTGGCGTTCTGGCGAGATGCCATGAGATCCAGTTCAGGTTTGCCCCAACGATGAATCAATTGTGCAAACACCTCCGGATGGAGTTCCCACTCTCCCGGATGAAAAGTCTGACGACTTAAAAAATCCGCCTCCCAGTTCTCTACACCTGGGATATGGATAGCTGATAGGTGGCAAGAGTGAGTCTCTGCCCAGCTAATTATCTTTGAGACTTCTAACATCGCTAGGGAACTTCTTGTTCCCCCTTGATGGTTGAAGTAAGCCATAGTCGTGATGTTGTCCGACTGAAATCTGATGTACCTCAGAGTTGCTAACTGAGGCCAAGCCTGAAGAGCATTGAATATCGCTCTTCCAGAATATTTATTGGAAGGAGTGTCTCCTCCTGAGTCCACGATCCCTGAGCCTTCAGGGAGTTCCAGACTGCACCCCAACCTAGAAGGCTTGTTTTTACAATTGTCCAATCTGGCCTGCGAAAGGTCACACCTTTGGACAGATGGACCCGAGATAGCCACCAGAGAAGAGAATCCCTGGTCTCTTGATCCAGATTTAGTAGAGGGGACAAATCTGTGTAATCCCCGTTCCACTGACTGAGCATGCATAGTTGCAGCGGTCAGAGATGTAGGCGTGCAAACGGCACTATGTCCATTGCCGCTACCATTAAGCCGATTACTTCCATGCACTGAGCCACCGAAGGGCGCGGAATGGAATGAAGAACACGGCAGGAATTTAGAAGCTTTGATAACCTGGACTCCGTCAGGTAAATTTTCATTTCTACAGAATCTATCAGAGTCCCTAGGAAGGAAACTCTTTTGAGTGGGGATAGTTCACTTTCCACCCATGCGATCTCAGAAATGCCAGTACTACGTCCGTATGAGACTTGGCAATTTGGAAGTTTGACGCCTGTATCAGGATGTCGTCTAAATAAGGGGCCACTGCTATGCCCCGCGGCCTAGGGACCGCTAGAAGCGACCCTAGAACCTTCGTAAAGATTCTTGGGGCTGTAGCGAATCCAAAGGGAAGAGCTACAAACTGGTAATGCCTGTCTAGAAAGGCAAACCTGAGAAACCGATGATGATCTTTGTTATCGGAATGTGAAGATAAGCATCCTTTAAATCCACTGTAGTCATATATTGACCCTCCTGGATCATAGGTAGGATGGTACGAATAGTTTCCATCTTGAATGATGGAACTCTGAGGAATTTGTTTAAGATCTTTAGATCCATAATTGGTCTGAAGGTTCCCTCTTTTTTGGGAACCACAAACAGATTTGAGTAAAAACCCTGTCCCTGTTCCTCCTTTGGAACTGGATGGATCACTCCCATAACTAGGAGGTCTCGTACACAGTGTAAGAATGCCTCTCTCTTTATCTGGTTTGCAGATAATTGTGAAAGGTTAAATCTCCCTTTTGGGGGGGGGGGAAGCTTTGAAGTCCAGAAGATATCCCTGGGATATAATTTCCAGCGCCGAGGGATCCTGGACATCTCTTGCCCACGCCTGGGCGAAAAGCGAAAGTCTGCCCTCTACTAGATCCGTTACCGGATAGGGGGCCGTTCCTTCATGCTGCCTTAGAGGCAGCAGCAGGCTTTTTGGCCTGCTTACCTTTGTCCCAGGTCTGGTTTGGTCTCCAGACCGTCTTGGGCTGAGCAAAAGTTCCCTCTTGTTGGCATTAGAGGAAGTTGATGCCGCACTTGCCTTGAAGTTTCGAAAGGCACGAAAATTAGACTGTTTGGCCCTTGATTTGGACCTGTCCTGAGGAAGGGCATGGCCTTTTCCTCCAGTGATATCAGCAATAATCTCCTTCTAACCAGGCCCGAATTGGGTCTGCCCCTTGAAGGGAATGTTAAGCAGCTTAGATTTTGAAGTCACGTCAGCTGACCATGATTTAAGCCATAGCGCCCTGCGCGCCTGTATAGCAAAACCAGAATTCTTAGCCGTTAGTTTAGTCAAATGAACAATGGCATCAGAAACAAAGGAATTGGCTAGCTTAAGTGCTCTAAGCTTGTCAAGTATGTCATCCAATGGAGTCGCTACCTATAAAGCCTCTTCCAGAGACTCAAACCAGAACGCCGCAGCAGCAGTAACAGGAACAATGCATGCAAGGGGCTGTAGGATAAAACCTTATTGAATAAACATTTTCTTAAAGGTAACCTTCTAATTTTTTATCCATTGGATCTAAAAAAGCACAACTGTCCTCGACAGGGATAGTAGTACGCTTTGCTAAAGTAGAAACTGCTCCCTCCACCTTAGGAACTGTCTGTCATAAGTCCCGTGTGGTGGCGTCTATTGGAAACATTTTTCTAAAAATAGGAGGGGAAGAGAACGTCACACCTGGCCAATCCCATTCCTTAATAATAATTTCTGTAAACCTTTTAGGTATTGGAAAAACATCAGTACACACCGGCACTGCATAGTATTTATCCAGTCTACACAATTTCTCTGGCACTGCAATTGTATCACAGTCATTCAGAGCAGCTAAAACCTCCCTGAGAAACACGCGGAGGTGTTCAAGATTAAATTTAAATGTAGAAATATCAGAATCAGGTTGCATCATCTTTCCTGAGTCAGAAACATCACCCACAGACTGAAGCTCTCCTTCCTTAGCTTCTGCATATTGTGAGGCAGTATCAGACATGGTCCTTAAAGCGTCAGTATGCTCTGCATTTCGTCTAACCCCAGAGCTATCTCGCTTACCTCTAAATTAAGGTAGTCTGGCTAATACCGCTGACAGTGTATTATCCATGACTGCCGCCATGTCTTGTAAAGTAATCGCTATGGGCGCCCTAGATGTACTTGGCGCCATTTGAGCGTGAGTCCCTTGAGCGGGAGTCAAAGGATCTGACACGTGGGGAGAGTTAGTCGGCATAACTTCCCCCTCGTCAGATTCCTCTGGTGATAAAAAATTTTAAAGACAGAATATGATCTTTATTGCTTAAAGTGAAATCAGTACATTTGGTACACATTCTAAGAGGGGGTTCCACCATGGCTTTTAAACATAATGAACAAGAAGTTTCCTCTAAGTCAGACATGTTTGTACAGACTAACAATGAGACTAGCAAGCTTGGAAAACAGTTTAAATCAAGTTAACAAGCAAATATAAAAACCGGTACTGTGCCTTTAAGAGAAACAAATTTTGAAAAACAGTGAAAAAAGGCAGTAAATCAAACGAAATTTTTACAGTGTATGTAATAAGTTAACAGAGCATTGCACCCACTTGCAAATGGATGATTAACCCCTTAATTCAAAAACGGATAAAAAAAACGTTTTTTTAACAGACACAACAAACTGCCACAGCCTGCTGTGGTCCTACCTTCACCAATAAACGACTTTAGAAAGCCTTTGAGCCCTTTAGAGATGTCCTATAGCATACATGGGACTCCTGAGGGAAGCTGGATGTCACAGTTTGTAATTTTAACTGCACCAACTGTAACTTTTATACTACAACAGTGGAAAGCCTCAGGAAACTGTTTCTAGGCAAAAATAAAGCCAGCCATGTGGAAATAAAGTTTTATCACCAAAGCATATATAAAAACGATTATACATGCCAGCAAACGTTTTATATTGCATTTTTATAAGGGTATTACCCCTGAGAGTAAGCATGATACCAGTCGTTATTAAATCACTGTATTCAGGCTTAACTTACATTAATCCGGTATCAGCAGCATTTTCTAGCATTTCCAATTCTAGAAAAAATTGTAACTGCACATACCTCATAGCAGAGTAAACTGCACGCCATTCTCCCGCTGAAGTTACCTCTCTCCTCAGACATATGTGAGAACAGCAATGGATCTTAGTTACAACCTGCTAAGATCATAGAAAACTCAGGCAGATTCTTCTTCTATTTCTGCCTGAGATAAAAAAAGTACAACTCCGGTACCATTTAAAAATAACAAACTTTTGATTGAAGAAAATAAACTAACTATTTTTCACCACTCTCTCCTACCACCTCCATGCGTGTTGAGAGTTGCAAGAGAATGACTGGATATGGCAGTTAGGGGAGGAGCTATATAACAGCTCTGCTGTGTGTGTCCTCTTGCAACTTCCTGTTGGGAATGAGAATATCCCACAAGTAATGGATGATCCGTGGACTGGATACACCTTACAAGAGAATTTTTTTTTTTTAAATAAAATAAAAAAAGTAAAAACTTTTTGTGCATAATTTGTACAAAGTCACAAACTTTATATCCCAAAATACCGATAATACATGTAGCCTAGTCTGGTAAATGCTTGTTTTACTTGCAGTTACACCCTTAAATTTAAGGTGAAAGACATACCCGAGGGCAGGAGGTGCTTCTGCAGAGCTGCATGCTGCTGGTTTAGCATATAGAAGCAATCGTTCAGACAATTCAGTGTTGCCATAGATGTTGCTTTCAGCATCAGCAGATCCTGATCCAGGGAGTTAAGGTGTTCGGTTGAGGGCAGACCTTCAATGCTGCGCATCAGATCCCTTTGCTGACCTTCAGCCTTAGACATCATCTGTTAAAAGCAATAGATACATTATCAAGCACCTGACCTAATTCTTATAAATAACCAGCACATTCCAATACAAGTATGCTATGACCTATCAATGAAAAGTTAAAACAGAATCACTTGGTGGTGTCTTTAGTACAGGTACAAATCCAAAACTTTAAAAAAAAAAAAAAATACTATTTTCCCCGCCTGCAAGTCACAATCCTTTCTACCTGTGTCTTTGGTTTGGTTTTTGTGCTCTAACATGCAAATAGTCTATATTTATTTAAAACAACAAATATTACATTTCTGATTAAAGTACTGTACTATCTTTGTGAGGGTACTATGTATACAAAAGTAATGAAAATTATATAAAACTACCTTTATCTTACATGCATAAGCTGTATTATGACAAGTAAATATTGTCTAAACTCTAAAGGACATAAGATATAGTTGTTTACACTTGGTTTCATCCCAACTCCAAACTGATGCACATATTCCAAAATCCAAACCTTTTCCGTTCCAAAGCAGCTTGGATAAAGGGTTTTCTACCTGTATTATTTTGAAACTGCGTAAAAACACAATATGCATTACCTAACTGGTTCAATGTTACAGATTAGTCTTTGCCTTTTTTGCCTACGTATAATTGTCAGTATATGAAAGCACAGTCTACAGTACAGTTAGTAGTCAACTGTAAAGATGGCAGTATTAACATGAAACAAAGAGCATGTTGATATTATTATGTAATTGTGTAAGACATTTTGTATGAGCATTGAATGGATTAATGCGAAGGCCTATAAAATGCATCTAACAGATGAGGCCCATTAGCATGATTAAGGGATCACCTCCCAAAACACTTTTCTACCTCCATGTGAGAAGAAGCATAATAAATTTTGTTAAATATAAGGTGCTGTGGAGTTCTTGTTTGTTGGAGTTTCAAAGGGTTAACAATCCCCCGTTTTTCCACATGCACCTGAAAGTCTACCTGGGTGCTGTACACCTATTTTTGGATGCAGTCCTTTTTAATAACCAATGGAAGAATTTGTGTGGGATCTTAAAAATAAATTTTTTACTTTTTAAACTATTGAGGAAAGGACAAAAGAAATAGTTGAAAGATGCCACAACTAGTAGCTCCAAACCTAGGAGATAAGTTGGTTAGGAGCCAATTTACCAGAAGACTATATTATTCAGACTGGCTTTGCAAAAATAAGGGGATCAAGGGAAGCTTTCCCTGCGGTCACTGTGTATTTTGTCTTTTCATGGAAATGACATGTTTTTTTTGTTTTTGTTTTTAATTGTAACTCCATAGGAGTGATTTACATTTAGAGATGCTCCTGCCCTGTCTAATATGTTGGTAAAAGGGTCCTAAAAGGCAGGATCCAAGAACAAATGGACGATATTGTGAAGTTGAGGAACATAAAAATGTGACCAGACACTTTAATTTACATCATGATAGTGACACTACTTTACTTAAGTTTATTGCTATTGATAAGAGAATTACACAGGGAAGGGAGGAGATGAGGTGGATTTATAGATTAAAGACTAGAATTCCCAATGAGCTGAATGATAAACTAGAGTTTGCATGTTTCCTTTAGGATAAACTATTGATATAGTAAACGCCCATATAAATATGGTTAAGATCTTGCCACTGAATAAGGTTCTTGTATCACAACAGATGAAGCTAGTAGACTCCACCTTAAAATTTCAGTAATTACCTGAGAGGATGGTCCAGGTACTGTAAATAGAAACTTCATGTAAGATTATGGAGCACTGATGAAGTCCTTGTACACACATTCGGCTAGATTTAGAGTTCTGCGTTAGCCGTCAAAAGCAGTGTTAAGGGGTCCTAACGCTGCTTTTTACTGCCCGCTGGTATTTAGAGTCAGGCAGGAAAGGGTTTAACGCTCATTTCCCTACCGAGATTCCAGGCTACTGCAGATCCCCTTACGCCAATTGCGTATCCTATCTTTTCAATGAGATCTGCCCAACGCCGGTATTTGGAGTCTTGGGAGAAGTGAGCGGTAGACCCTCTACCGACAAGACTCCTACCGACAAAAAAAGTCAGTAGTTAAGAGCTTTATGGGCTAATGTGTGAATATAAAGCTCTTAACTACTGTGCTCTAAAGTACACTAACACCCATAAACTACCTATGTACCCCTAAACCGAGGCCCCCCCACATCGCCGCCACTATAATAAAAGCTTTGAACCCCTAATCTGCTCACCGGACACCGCCGCCACCTACATTATATAAACCCCTAATCTGCTGCCCCTAACATCGCCGACCCCTATATTATATTTATTAACCCCTAATCTGCCCCCAACGTCGCCGCTACCTTACCTACACTTATTAACCCCTAATCTGCCGACCGGACCTCGCCGCCACTATAATAAATGTATTAACCCCTAAACCGCCGCACTCCCGCCTCGCAAACAATATAATAAATAGTATTAACCCCTAATCTGCCCTCCCTAACATCGCCGCCACCTACCTACAATTATTAACCCCTAATCTCCCGCCCGCACCGTCGCCGCTACTATAATAAAGTTATTAACCCTTAAACCTAACTCTAACCCTAACACCCACCCTAACATAAATATAATTTAAATTAAACTAAATAATATTCCTAAAAGTAACTAAATTAATCCTATTTAAAACTAAATACCTATAAAATAAACCCTAATATAGCTACAATATAACTAATAATTACATTGTAGCTATTTTAGGATGTATATTTATTTTACAGGCAACTTTGTATTTATTTTAACTAGGTACAATAGCTATTAAATAGTTAATAACTATTTAATAGCTACCTAGTTAAAATAAGTACAAACTTACCTGTAAAATAAATCCTAACCTAAGTTACAATTAAACCTAACACTACACTATCATTTTTTCTACCTTAAAGGGCCACTGTAAGTAAATATTTTCTATGCCTGTTACTAACTAACTACCTCAAATACGCTTTTTATCATTTTTTTAGCATTTCATTAACATATCTCTACCGTATATCAGAAATCTGGTCTGCAAATGTAATTGTTTTCCAAACCCACTCTGTGGGTATCCTTTGCTCTGTACCAATCAGTTTACAATACCTAGGTTTCAAAATGGCGCTTTAAACACAAAGTTATTGGTTTAAGTATTTTGAACACTCAGTGCTGAAAATAGTGGGCAGGATAACATGACATCATCGGTGAATAAAAGATATAACTTTTAGAACGTTATGAAACTTCGTTTTGGAGAAAATATAGGTCAGTAGGTTTTAATTAATGTTTATTAACTTTAATATGTTAGTTGTTTAGCTTAAAAATTATAACAAAGTAATCCTTTAATTCCGATTGGCCGATAGAAGTCTTCATCCAAGCGGCAAAGAAGAGGTCCTCCATCCGGTAGAAGTGCTCATCCATGCAGCGTCTTTAATCTTCATCCATCCGGAGCGGAGCCATCTTCAACGTAGCCGACACGGAGCCATCCTCTTCAACCGACGACTTCCCGACGAATGAAGGTTCCTTTAAGGGACGTCATCCAAGATGGCGTCCCTTCAATTCCGATTGGCTGATAGAATTCTATCAGCCAATCGGAATTAAGGTAGAAAAAAAATCCAATCAGCCAATCGTATTGAACTTGCATTCTATTGGCTGATCGGAACATGAGGATGGCTCCGCGTCGGCACCGTTGAAGATGGCTCCGCTCCGGATGGATGACGATTGAAGACGCCGCCGAGGACCTCTTCTGTGCCGCTTGGATGAAGACTTCTACCGGATCAAGGACGACCTCTGCGCACCTTGGATGAAGAATTCGGCTCCGCTGGGTGAAGACGACTCAAGGTAGGGAGATCTTCAGGGGGTTAGCGAAAGTTTTTTTTAAGGGGGGTTTGGGTGGGTTAGAGTAGGGGTATGTGGGTGGTGGGTTGTAATGTTGGGGGGGTATTATATTTTTTTTTACAGGTAAAAGAGCTGATTACTTTGGGGCAATGCCCAGCAAAAAGCCCTTTTAAGGGCTGGTAAAAGAGCGGATTACTTTGGTAGTTTAGAATAGGGTAGGGAATTTTTTATTTGGGGGGGCTTTTTTATTTTATTAGGGGGCTTAGATTAGGTGTAATTAGTTTAACCTTCTTGTAATTATTTTTTATTTTTTGTAATTTAGTGTTTTTTTTGTATTATAGAATAGTTTTTTATTGTATTTTATTTTAGGTAATTGTAGGTAATTTAATTAATTTAATGATAGTGTAGTGTTAGGTGTATTTGTAACTTAGGTTAGGATTTATTTTACAGGTAATTTTGTACTTATTTTAACTAGGTAGCTATTAAATAGTTATTAACTATTTAATAGCTATTGTACCTAGTTAAAATAAATACAAAGTTGCCTGTAAAATAAATATAAATCCTAAAATAGCTACAATGTAATTATTAGTTATATTGTAGCTATATTAGGGTTTATTTTATAGGTAAGTAGTTTTAAATAGGATTAATTTAGTTAATTTTAGGAATATTATTTTGTTTAATTTAAATTATATTTACGTTAGGGGGGTGTTAGGGTTAGAGTTAGGTTTAGGGGTTAATAACTATTATGGGTCGGCGGTGTCCGGATCGGCAGATTAGGGGTTAATAATATAATGCAGGTGTCAGCGATAGCGGGGCGGCAGATTAGGGGTTAATAAGTGTAAGGTTAGGGGTGTTTAGACTCTGGGTTCATGTTAGGGTGTTAGATGCAGACTTAGAGAGTGTTTCCCCATAGGAAACAATGGGGCTGCGTCAGCCCAAACTGCCCCATTGTTTCCTATGGGGATATCGTGCACGAGCACGTTTTAGCTGCTTACCGCTACCGTAAGCAACGCTGGTATTGAGGGTTGAAGTGGAGCTAAATTAGGCTCAACGCACCCTTTTTTGAGCCTAACGCAGCCCCTCAGACAACTCTAAATACCAGCGTTGTTGGAAGGGTGCGTTGGGAAAAAAAGAAGTCTTTACCGACAAAACTCTAAATCTAGGCGATTGTTTCTTAGGGTAAAACGTACTTTGGCAAGTGTGATAGAATGAAAGAATTGTTTTATGTTCCACACTGTTGTATGGACTCTGTACATACATAGACACCGACAAGCTGGTGGCAATGAACTAAAACTTTTTACTGTTGTGAGGCTAAGCGCTCTTTACAAGGTTGATCTGAAGATGTGATGTTCTTTGTATTTTTGAAACTACACACAGGGAAACTGCTAGAAAATAGTGTCAGAAGTACCTGTCCATCCTGCTGGGTATATTAGTGTATTTACGCTTGCAATTGAAGGAAAATTAAAGGTGCAAGTACTGATGACGATGTGCCTGACCGGTATAAAACATAAGAGCAGCCTTTGTATACAGTGGTATGTTGTACTATAAACAGCACTTTGGGTGGAGTGAGTTATCTGTCGCCAGCATTTAATTGTCTTATATACAGATCAAGGAGGGAGCTCTCTACAGACTGCTGACAATCACAAAGGTTCTGACCTATGATTGGTGAAAAGGCCAAGATGTCATCTAAGGGGGCGGTCTAAGAGTGTAGTGGAACAAGCTGCTCCCTTGAGCGCAACAGGATCTGCAGTAACATTTCACTGAAACTGTGATATCCGTATTATATTATTTATAGGATCAATGGCCATTAAAGGGACATGAAACACATTTTTTTTTTCTTTCATGATTTAGAAAGAGCATGTCATTTTAAACAACTTTCTAATTTACTTCTATTATCTAATTTGCTTCATTCTCTTGATATCACTTGTTGAAAAGCATATCTAGATATGCTCAGTAGCTGCTGATTAGTTGCTGCACATAAAGGCCTTGTGTGATTGGCTCACACATGTGCATTGCTATTTGTTCAACAAAGGATATCTAAAGAATTGAGCAAACTAGATAATAGAAGTAAATTGGAAAGTTGTTTAAAATTGCATGCCCTATCTGAATCAAGTTTAATTTTGACTAGACTGCCCCTTTAAGTTCATATTTTGGTACAATAGATGACAGTGTATAAAAATTGTAGCTGCATGTAATAGAGACTATATATTTTAGCATAGTACCATAGTACCAAGATTCTTGATAAAGCTCTGAAAGGAGTGAAACGCGTAGAAAACACTAGTACCACATATTGAATCATTATCAGACAGAGGAAAAGTTATCAACCCGGGTTGTAATTCTATCCTTTTCTATCCCCTGGTGGATAGCACCAACAGAGGTTGCATGCTGAGCAATAAGAGCAATCTCCAACTGTTATTCAAGCATTAAGAAACGGACCGGACAACAAAAGTTAAATAGACCGAAGCCCACGGAGGCTCTGGTTGGTTGGGAGAGACGGGCCCTTGATTCAGGAACTGTGACGTCAGACGCCGAGATCTCGAGGAACATCCACGAAGCATACTGAGCAGAGATCGACTACCGGTAAAGTGTTATCACAAACACAAGACGTTTAACTTGCTTAATTTCAGATAAAGTGCAGAGGCTTATACCTGCATATAATTAATAGACCGGTTATCAAGAGTCTTTGGTTTCAAATGTCAAGTCTGTAAAAACTGTAAAGATAGACACTATCCGATTAACGGCAATGTCCTAAGGAATGACCTTTTTAATATAACAGTATCTACCACTGCACTCTGGTATCTTTATACACATTGTTTCACTGATAAAAGTGTAATTGTGAAGTTATAGGGAGACGTCCCTTTTAAATATATTATATTTTTTATGTATGCTGCTTTTAAATTTATGTTTGTCTAATCTGATTTTTATTAAATTTATATATATATAGTCTATTCAAGTCCCCGGTCAATTTTTGTCTTTAATCAAGCTTTTTTAGGGGTATCTTAAGCTTTTCTAGCGCCCTTACTTCTTTTCCCAAATTTGCCTCATTTTTATTTATAACAGTCTGAAGGATCTGTTATTTAGTTAAGGTGTTTGATACCCTACACTTAGCGCACTTCAATTACTCACCACTATACAGATAGAGTATGCAATTTTTAGATACTGTCTAATATGTATGTTTATCACTGACCGGACTCACGTTGCCCGGGATGAGGACGTCACCTGTTGGGGGCGGAGCTACTCGGGAGAGCGTGCAGGCCCGGCCGGTTCACTTTGGGTGTTTGTTGCATTTAAGGGATGTTGGGGTAAGTAGTGTGTAACACTTTTTTGGTCTGAGGACGGACGTTATACGTCCGAAAACGTTCACTATTAAAAGTACTTGAGCAAGGATCCCTAGGAGTGCGCTTTTTTTCTATGTTTTGTATGCCTGTTTTGCTGCACCCAGGGTATTGGACTAATCGTTAGCTTGGAGTGCAATCTTTTTCTAACATTATATATATATATATATATATATATATATATATATATATATATAGATAGCTAGATAGAGAGAGAGATAGCTAGCAAGAGAGAGAGAGAGAGATAGCTAGAGAGAGAGAGAGAGAGAGAGAGAGAGAGAGAGAGAGAGAGAGAGAGAGAGATAGCTAGAGAGAGAGATAGCTATAGAGAGATAGCTATAGAGAGATAGCTACAGAGAGAGAGAGAGAGAGAGAGAGATAGCTACAGAGAGAGAGAGAGAGAGAGAGAGAGAGAGAGAGAGAGAGAGAGAGAGAGAGAGAGATAGCTACAGAGATAGAGAGAGAGAGAGAGCTATAGAGAGAGAGATAGAGAGAGAGAGAGAGAGAGAGTGCTATAGAGAGAGAGAGAGATAATATATATATATATATATATATATATATATATATATATATATATATATATATATATATATATATATATATATATATATATATATATATATATATATATATATATATATATATATATATATATATATATATAAGCACCTCTCTGGTCTTTTAGCGAAAATTTAATAAATCAAGCGTGACGTTTCGGGGGGACACTCCCCTTCCTCAGACAAACAAAAAGTGCATTCAACTGAAAATTTAAACAAAATAAGCCCCTCCCCCAGTGAGAAAATTGCGCCAAAATTCAAAGCAGTTGTCATGGTGATCCTCAATAAACAAGTACTGGCTGGCTCAAGCCTAGTGCAAATTACAAAAGAAGAGCTCTATATACAAAAATCTATACAAGGAGCAATTGATGTGAACAGTAAGATATGAAAGAAGCATAAGTTCTCATAATGTGCATACTGATAGTGACATCAAAAACATATCATCGCAAAACAGTGAAAGTATGCATCCGTTAAACAACTAACACCCAGTTTGAAGTGAATTATATGCAAAGGCATTGATACGTGTAGTGTCTAGTGATTGCTGGTGTTTATAAATAACCTAGATGGACACCAGATATCGTAAACATCACATTGTATTATCTATGAGTATCTGAGAGTCCATGACCCATTATATCTGAGTTGGGAGTCCATGATCCACTATACCTGCTTACACATTCAGGTGACCTTGTTTTATGTTTTTCTTTTTGGTCCCCGTCTGGTTTTCTTTCCTTTGTTTATTCTACACATTTTACGATTTTCATTTTCGGGTTCTGAGTCTTGTTTTATGTTCTCCCTGTCTCTCAAGGTGTTGGTGTTTATTTCTGGGGTCTTTTCCGCTACCACTATGTTTGGGGAGGGCACTCTATTTTCCATTTCACTCCATTTTATCTGTTTATTTTCCTTTGTTGTTTAGCTTTATTTTATTTAATTTATTTCATTTTTTTATTTTTTTTTACTGCTATATCTATTCATATTTATTTTCTTCTTTTTCTTCTTCCTTTTATTTTATTTTGCCCGTATCACTTTATCTGATTTATGGTTTGTGTATAGCTCTTGTATTTACCTTATTCACATAATTATTTATGTATCTATATTTTTTTATTTAATTATTTTACTTTTACATTTATATTTTGTTGTTGATCAGGTTACTTAGGTGTGCTGCTTTCAGTCTCGTAGATCAATTTATTGGTTATGTGTTGGGGCAATATTCCCTCTACATCACTGTCCCTATAGGTCACATATTTGTTTACTAATGGATCTACTCCCTTTGAGGTACACAGGTTATTGAGATATTACCTAGGGTGTAATCACCAATATAAACTTCATAATGGGAGCGAAAAGACAGTCCGGTTAATTCTAGTGATGATTACTATATGGTACATGTAAGACAGGTTGGTTTAGATGTACCCCAATAGGTTATGGCCAATATATATGTATATATAGGGGTCCCCTGTGAGTATTAATTGACAATGTATTTTCTCGGTATCCAGGTCAGCACCAGACATACATTTGCGGTTGCTATGACAACCGGTGGTGGTAATGATATGCGGAATGTTGCTGTTATCGGGATTGGGCACTGTGAGGAGTGGGCCTCTGTGTATGGAATTGAAGAGCGGGCCATTGCCCATTGCGATACTATCCTGCTGGCGGCCTGGCGTATAAGGTTGCTATGGCAACCACCTCTGAGTGAGTCACGGCGCGGAGCGCTCTGTGTATAAGGTTGTCATGGTAACTAACCTTG
>NC_069499.1:290662314-290729814 GCF_027579735.1 Bombina bombina | reverse complement strand
ATAATATTTCTCCCTTTTCAAGTTTTCTTCGCTCCTGGGACTATTTTCTAATCTGTTGGCATTATACAAATAACTGATAATAATAATAATAAACATGTTTAGTGTTTTGCTTATATTTATTGCTTCAAGGTATATAAACATATAAAGTCCTCACCTTCTGTGCTTTATAAAATATGGATTACTCAGTCACCAAGGCTAGAATAATCGCCCCTCTACCTTTACCTATAAACTAAGCATGTGCAAATATAGAAATTATTTCTTGCTTCCATGACAATTGTTAGACATGGTAGAATTTGACTCCAACAAGAAAAAAAAGATAAAGTAAGACATATAGACTCACAATAAGACCGACAGAAAGGAACTAATATGTCAAGATCTCAATCTGCCACAGTTGTTAAAGATACATCTGCTGCAAAGAATTGACAGCTCAAATTCTGCACCCCCCAAAAGAAAACTAACCTCCAATATGAACAAGGTATTGCACTTTACATTACTTCCCCATCACTAAAAGTTTCCTTAATAAAACAATAAACCTTTATCCCAAAAGACACTCTCAGAGCATTAACCCTATACACAAACCCCTTTCAATTATTGGAATAACCTGAACAAAAACCTAAATTATGCTTACCTGATAATTTCATTCCCATCGAGAGGAGGAGAGTTCACGGCTTCATTCTTTACTGTTGGGAATTAGGAACCTGGCCACCAGGAGGAGGCAAAGACACCCCAGCCAAAGGCTTAAATACCTCCCCCACTTCCCTCATCTCCCAGTCATTCTGCCGAGGGAACAAGGAACAGTAGGATAAATATCAGGGTATAAATGGTGCCAGAAGATGAATTAAAATTAGGTCCGCCCATCAGAGATATGGGCGGGAGCCGTGGACTCTACTCCCCTTAATGGAAATTAAATTATCAGGTAAGCATAATTTATGTTTTCCATCTAAAGGGGAGGAGAGGCCACGGCTTCATTCATTACTGTTGGGAAACATATACCCAAGTTTTAGAGGACACTGAATGAAACCGGGACGGACCCTAATCTGAGGGCACTACAGCCTGCAAAACCTTTCTCCCAAAAACAGCTTCTGCAGAAGCAGAAACGTCAAATTTGTAAAACCTTGTAAAAGTGTGTAAGGAGGACCAGGTAGCAGCCTTACAAATTTGCTCCATAGAGGCCTCGTTCTTGAAGGAACAAGACGAAACCACAGCTCTAGTTGAATGAGCCGTGATCCTATGAGGAGGCTCATGTTCCGCTGTCTGAATCAAGCTCCTCAACCAAAAAGACAAAGAAGTAGAAGAGGCTTTCTGCCCCTTGCGCTTCCCTGAATACACCACAAAAAGAGATGTAGAGAGACTGTCTGAAATCCTTTGTAGCCTGAAGATAGAACTTCAAGACACGAACCACATCCAGGTTATCAAGTAACCTCTCCTTAGAAGAAGAAGGGTTAGGACACAAAGAAGGAACAACTATTTCCTAATTGATGTTACAGTTAGACACCACCTTGGGAAGAAACCCCAAACCAGTGTGAAGCACAGCCTTATCCGCATGAAAAGCCAGATAAGGATGTTCACATTGCAAGGCAGCCAGTTCAGATACTCTGCATGCCGATGCAATGGCCAACAGGAAGAGAACCTTCCAGGACAGAATCTTAATGTCAATGGAATGCATAGGCTCAAACTGAACCTTCTGCAATTAACTTAAGGACCAAGTTTAAGCTATATGGGGGAGCAGACTGTCTAAAGACAGGCCTGATTCTAGACAGAGCCTGAACAAAAGATTGTATGTCAAGGAGATCAGCGAGTCTCCTATGCAAGAAGACTGATAATGCCGAAATCTGTCCCCTAAATGAACTGGCGGGAACACCCTTCTCCAAACCGTCTTGGAGAAAGGACAGAATCTTGGATACCCTCACCTTATGCCAAGGAGATCCATGCGTCTCACACCAGGACCAGTCCTCCACACCTTATGGTAGATGCGACGAGTGGCTGGCTTCCTTGCCTGAAATAGAGTATCAATCACACTTTCAGAAAAGCCTCTCTTGGCCAAAACTAGGCGTTCAACCTCCACGCAGTCAGCCTCAGAGAATCAAGATTTTTTTTTTTTTTTATTTAATAATTTTTATTGAGATTAATCATATAAATAACAACAGTCAAAAGTTCAGTGGTGACTACATTAGGTACATCTTGAATTGGTTTAGTTATTATATTCAGACCTGAAAGGAAATAAGAGAAAAACAAAAAAAAAAAAACATAATACAGGGTTGTCAACATACAGAGTACCAATCCATTCTGCACGTTACTGTCAGACTAGTGAAATGGAACCTCATTTTACTATTAAATATAATGGAAACGCACCTCTAATGTTTCAACAGGCCTCTCATGGACCCATTTAAATTAAATGATTTATGGAGGTGCTTAACTGTAAAACACGGTCACTTTTGGACCAAACATGGAAACAAAGGGAAAAAAAAACAGAACAAGAAACAAAGCAAGAGAGAGCATTATAAAACTTGAATCGCCCTAGAGACTATTATTAAATCCCCTACAATTGAGCACATATGATCTCTTGGTTCTAGGTAATAGGGCATAATAGGGAGGGGAGTGAACAGGTTTGGGTTTAATACTACTACGGCATCTATCTGCAAATAACAGCAATAGTCATTATCTGCGACTGGCAATAAACCTAATATAGCAATAAATATATTCTAGTCTATATGTGGGGTGGGGGTGAAGATAATATTGTTGAGCTTACTTTCCGGCTTTTAGGTATATCAAATAATGGCCATGGAATCATGACAAAGCCTCAAGGATGGAACAGTTACACATGTTGATGGAAAACATAGAGAGTTCACTGCTACACGGTGTAGAAGTACCGCAACAGTCTGCAGTCATCCCCACTGTCCATATCATGTCACTATTCTTATACCATTAAGAGTCCAGTGACCAGAGTGCTGCAGGACCTAAGCCGTATAGGCGGAAGACAGCTGTAGACTGTGGCTTAGGTGCGCCGCGGCTCGGACCAGACCTAGCCACCGGGGTCAAAAAGCCTGCCTGAGATGTCTTCTGCCATGCCTCTAGCAAAAGCCCCTCCGCTCAACTCCTGTTCTATCAAAGCAGTAAGGCTGTATGGGAGCGTGGCAACGAACTGTCCCTTGGGATCCTGCCTCATCTGCATGTTCAACTGTACGGGAGGGACCCCCTGGCAGCCCCACACCGATAACTCTGCTGCAAATCGGCCTTTGGGATACCGCTGGGTGAGGATATGAGGTAACTCCTTCGGGAGGGGACTTTCTCCCTTCTGGTAAGCCCCTATATGTAGTTGCAGCTTGTCTGAGGGAAAAAATGTAGCCAGGATTGATTGCGGGATCCGAGAACTGTGAGCCTCAGCAGCGGGTACAGGAACGATCATTTCATCTAGGTACTGCTGAGAAGTATAGTTGCGCTGCTTAGATCTACCTCCCCACTCTCTGTAAGGGTGACTAGCGTCGCATTGTGATCCCTTTGCCAGGTCAGTCCCTCGGTAGCTGGATTCCCCAGGTTGGGGATCTAGATTCATATCCACTGAATCGCTGCAGATTCTCCCGCCCACACCTGTGGCAAAAGCCTCCGGGATGGATCCGGACCCCAGCAGGCCCACCGCAGAGGTGTCAGCCCCAGAAACGTGTGCCAGATCGATCCGGCGTTCAGGCTCTGTCGGCATGTATGGTAAGTGCGGCTCCTGATCTGCTAATAACGGTCGGACCTCAGCATTATATACCATAACTGATTGCGACTCATAGGCACATTGAGTTGTACTGCATATTTCCTCCTCTATGCGAGTTAGATGAGTTGCTAGTAGCTCTTCAAACAGTTGTAAGATATGCATCTCCATGCTTTGCAAATTCTTCCTATTTCTATAGGAAACCATGACCCCGGCAATGGGGGGGGGTTAATGTGCGGCAGCCCCAGACCTGCGTCCCACGAAGCTTAGCGTGTGTGAGTATCTCACAAAATAATCCTAATGGCTTGCAAAATGGCTTCTAGGCCTGTGGGGAGGTTCGACACGCAGCTGTCTCAAAGAACATAGGTCAAAACATAGTCAAATTATCCGCTCTTCTATGCAATCCAGACTCAAGCATTATAGAAGTCCAAAGTGTCAAATTAGTGTGATGTTTAGCAAATTTGCTGTGAGTAATCTATAAAAAGTCCTCTTGATCTCAGAGAGCTTCACTAAGACACATCTTGCCGCTTTGAGAGTAGGCTCCGCCCCCCTGAATCAAGATTTTTATGATGAAAAGGACCCTGTTCCAGCAGATCCCTGCGACAGGGTAACCTCCACGGCGGAGAGGATGACATCCCCACCAGATCCGCAAACCAAGTCCTCTGCAGCCATGATGGAGCAATCAGAATGGCCGAAGCTCACTCCTGTTGGATGTGTGCCACTACACGAGGTAGAAGTGGTAACGGTGGAAAAATGTAAGCTAGGCTGAACCCCCAAGGCACCGCTAAGGCATCTATCAGCTCTGCCTGGGAATCCCTGGACCTCAACCCGTATCGGGGTAGCTTGCAATTGAGTCTGGATGCCATGACATCTATCTCCGGCGTTCCCCACCTAAGACAAATCTCCGCAAACACTTCGGGGTGAGACCATTCCCCCGGATAGAAGGATTGCCTGCTGAGAAAGTCTGCTTCCCAGTTGTCCACACCTGGAATGTGAATCGCTGAGAGAGAGCAGCTGTGGAACTCCGCCCACTCCAAGATCCGAAACACCTCCCTCATGGCTAGGGAGCTCCCTGTACCCCCCTGATGGTTGATGTAAGCCACTGAGTTAATGTTGTCGGTCTTGAATCTGATGAAGCTGAACGACCCCAGAGGAGGCCATTGTAGATTCCTCGGAGTTCCAGAATGTTTTTAGGAAGGAGAGACTCCTCCCGGGACCATTTTCCTTGTGCCATCCTGGCACCCCAAACAGCTCCCCATCCTGCCAGACTCGCGTCCGTGGTCACAATCTCCCAGGACGGTCTCAAGAAGGATGTCCCCATGGACAGTTGCTCTGGAGGGATCCACCAAGAGAGGGAGATCCGAGTCCGAGCATCCATGTGATAAATCTGAATGATCGCCGGTCCATTGTCTCAACATGCACAATTAAAGAGGTCTGAAATGGAACCTGGCGAATGGGATGACGTCTATGCTGGAAACCATGAGTCCGATCACCTCCATACACAGAGGACTAAAGGGCAAGACAAGAGGACACAATCTTCCTTCGTCGATGATTTGTGAGAAATATTTTCATGGACATAGAGACTATTATCATGCCCAGGAACTCCACCCTGTTGCTGGGAACCAGGGAACTCTTTTCTGAGTTGATCTTCCAACTATGAGATTGGAGCAAAAGAAGAAGAGCCCTCGAATGATCCTCTGCAAGACGCCTGGACTAGGATGTCGTCCAGATTGGGCGCCACGGCAATGCCTCTGGATCTGGCCACTGCAAGTAGTGCCCCCAAAACCTTTGTGAAGACTCTTGGGGCCGTCGCCAGACCAAAGGGAAGTGTTGGTCCAGAAATGCAAATCTTAGGAACTTGAAGTGGTCCCTGTGAATTGACACATGAAGGTAAGCGTCCTTCAAGTCTATAGTTGTCATGAACTGTTCCTCTTAAACTAGGGACAGAATAGATCTGATCGCTTCCATTTTGAACGATGGAACACTCAGAAACTTGTTTAAAAACTTTAGGTCCAGAATCGGGCGGAATGTGCCCTCCTTCTTTGGAACCACAAAAAGATTTGAATAGTACCCTAGACCCCTTTCTGCTTGGGGTACTGGTATGATAACACAGAGAGGAGATATCCCTCACACACTCTATAAAGGCCTCTCTCTTTTTTGGTCTTGAAGACAGGTTTGACAGGAGATATCCGCCCTTTGGCGTATGGGATCTGATCCCTATCCTGTAACCCTTGGCGACAACTTCCAGAACCCAAGGGTCCTGAACGTCCTGCAACCAGGCTTCTGAGAAGAGAGATAATCTGCCCCCTACTTGGTCCAGAGACCGGTCGGGGGTTGCACCTTCATACCGATTTTGTCTCGCCAGGCTCCTTGCTCTGCTTAGACTTGTTCCAAGATTGAGCCGGCTTCCAAGTTCCCTTGGACTGTTCCACTTTCGCGGCGGGTTGCTGGCATTGGGCCTTGTCCGCACGAAAGGGACGAAAAGTAGATCCTTTAGGCTTTGCCTTCTTATCCTGTGATAGGAAAGCTCCCTTGCCTCCCGTAACTGTGGCTATGATCGAATCCAATCCTGCACCGAACAGAATCTTTCCTTGAAAAGGCAGGCACAAAAGCCTCGACTTAGAGGTAATGTCCGCAGACCAAGACTTTAGCCACAGAGCACCAATATGTTGCAGCTCCGGCAACCACGGCTGCCGGCTGAAAAACAAACCCTGTGTGTTGAAACATCTTCCTTAACATGTTTTCCAACTTTTTATCCATAGGCTCTTTAAATTATTTACTATCCTCGAGGGGGATAGTTGTCCGCTTCATGAGCGTGGAGATAGCACCATCCACCTTAGGGACTACCCCACAGCTCAAGCTGAGAGTCCAGAACGGGGAACAGTTTCTTAAAGGAAGAAGGGGAAAAGGAAGAAACTAATCGCTCCCATTCATTCTTAATAATATTAGCCATCTTAACAGGAACCGGGAAGGTCTGGGGCACCACCCTGTCCTCGTAGACCTTATCAAGCTTAGGGATTGCAGGTTCCTCCGGAAATTTCGGTTCAGGAACCTCCAGAGTAACAAACACTTGCTTCAGCAAAAAGCACAAATTCTCTATCCTAAACCTAAAGTCAGGCTCCTCCGCAGCCGGAGGTTTAGATGACACGGACTCTGACCCAGAAGGGGCCTCCTCCGAAGAGTCTGAGTGGGCCTCGTCATTGTATAACGACTCTGATTCCATAGGCGTAGAGAACTCCTGGGCCTGGCCGCTATGATACGCCCTATGCTTGTGCTTAGCAGAACGTTGTAAGGCATGGATCACTTTCGATACCGCCATTTGCAGTTGATCCGCAAAATCTGACGGCCAACGAATCTCTCCTGCAGGAGTAATATTTGGACCCTGGGGCGCTGCATGTGCAATTGGAGATGAATGCAGGAAACGTACCTCATGGGATGGGGAACCCTCAGAGGTGGACTGCTCAGTAGTACTAGACATCCGTTTACTTTTAGATGTCGTAACTTTATCAAGGCATTTGGAACATAGTTGAGCAGGCTGTTCTACCAGAACCTCCTCACAATAAACACAGGAATGAGACCTTGTTAAAGAGGGAGAACCCTTTAATGCGCCAGAGTGCTCCATAGCTTGCGCTTTTATTACGGACTAGATTTACTTAATAAATAGGCACCTTTATACCTCCAATGGCTGGGGCACTCACCACCTCCTATGACCCGGACTACAGAAACCATTTTGTCTCCTGCGCCGCTGATTAACAGAGGAGAGATATAGCCACACCCGGTCATATGGAATGCCTGGCAGGACCGCCCCTGCACTAAGGAGAAAAATGTGCCAAAAAAAGGGCAGCGCAATACTCCCGTAAGTAACCTGAAAGTTCCACACATTGCCAGAGCCTCATCTCGCACATAACGCAGCAATGACACAATAAACAATATCATGTATAAACCCCCAATGTTCAATAATCCCCTTCCCAGGAATATTAACCCTTGATTCTGTAAAGATAGAAGGCGTCACACTGTGACCCTGTCTTCCGTGTTATCATTATGTAATAAAAAAATGAAACAATCTTACCAGAATCTACGCTGTGGAACAGGAACAGGGCCCTTTAAGTGTGACAGGTTAGTAGCCTCGCTCCTGACATGGACTTGAGTGCAGAAAGCAGGCAGCGATACTCAACGCTGATTGCTTGTGGAGCTGTTAATATGAGTCGGGATGGTTTTGCAGAAAGACTCTCCCTGCATCTCTGGACTTTTGCCCAGGCTCTCACTGAGAGGCTGAAAGGACTACTTAAAACTCCAGTCCCAATGCAAAGAGTACTACCCTCCATAAGAGACTACTCCGATCTTCGGCACTTCTCTGCCATCCTCCTGTGACGAAAGGCAAAGAATGACTGGGGGATGAGGGAAGTGGGGGAGGTATTTAAGCCTTTGGCTGGGGTGTATTTGCCTCCTCCTGATGGCCAGGTTCTTAATTCCCAACAGTAATGAATGAAGCCATGGACTCTCCTCCCCTTTAGATGGAAAATACCCCTGTACCTTACCAAAGTGCCTTAACCCTTTCCACACCTTATAGGGCAAGATCCACTAAAGACCAGACCCTCACCAGCTACTACTCATAATGATCTCCTTCACCTAAAATACATTCTAAGGAAATCTCTGCATGACTCCCCCTGTGCAATTTCCAATTACATAACGGGGTTTCTGATACAGATGCAAAAATATGCAAAAGAGTTGTCACAAAGTTTTTGAGGTGGGCAAATTTTGCCCACAATAAGCTACAGATGTAGAAGTAAATGGAAAACTAAAGTAATAGATAAATAGATCATGCCAAAACATAAGACTAATCATGACTAACAGTAAGGGTAGGGTTGCCACCTTTTCCTAAAAAAAATACCGGCCATGTCGGGGTAAGGCCACAAAAAGGCGGGGCCAACAAAGAGGCAGATTCTCTCAATGTAACATGCCGCTACGAGATTGATCTTCAGGCTCTTCGGTACAGGTACCAGTGCACTGCTGATGTCTATTAAAAAGACATAAGAAAAATAAATACAAAAAAAAAATGTTTCTTACTGAATGGAAGATGCTATAAAAGTGGAAAAGGATAGGTAAAGAGGAAAATAAAGTATATAAAAAACAGACCATTAATTATTAGAGCATCTTCCTAGGGTATGAAGATTTCTGCCTGCCAAAGATGGTCTATTTTTAGAATGATCATGTAGCTGGTAAATAACCACTGATATATCTAATGGTTTGAAACCTACGGTGTATACAAATTAATGCTTTTTTTTTTTCAACTCAAACAAATCGGATTTTCTTTAAATTAAATCAGATCTTTTATAGTTAAATGCTTTTTTCAATTTAAATAGGATTTATTTTGAAATAAAACGCTTTTTGAGGAAAAATCTATCTAAAGATAGTTTCTATTTAAGATACATTATAATCCAAAGGTTATTCATCCTGAAAAAAGGATTCCTTTCTAATTATGTATCATGAGGCTGGATATTCATGTCTTTAAAGTTAGTTTTTTTTGTAATGCTCTCAAAGAAGTTTCTGTAAGATTATTTTGGGAATTTTTTCTATATATAAAAGGCTTGTCGCGGGGGGGGGGCAATGCTGAGCACCATCTAGAATGGCCGCAAATAAGTGAAGCTTCATGTATAGACAACCTATGGAGCTTAAAAAAAAAAAAAGCACCCAAAGCGCAAAAGTTATGTCTAAAAATCTCTCAAAAGACTGGTGAACCCTCATGGATAACTGAGGCACCTATATGAAAGACACAACAGCGTAAAGCCCAATAGATTCAAGTGCTGACTGTGTACAGCAAGGCTTAGAACACATAGTAGCAACCATTAAGCACGCCACCACTCCTTACAGCCTTGCAGTCAATACACCATCTACAATAATCTCTGTCGTAACCAAGAGGAAATCCGAAGGTCAAAATGCCAGGACTTGAGTACGGGTGAGTCGCCATGAAACGCACATCAGGTCCCAGAGAGGGGGTTCACAAATAGCGCACCTCATATAGCACACAATAGACCAAATAGCAGTCGCAAAATGCCCAACATATTTATACAGCCCAAGAAAGGCTTAAAAACAATACAAAGTGCTTATCATCAGGGCACACAGTGGAGAGCTGGCTGACAAACAATACGCTACACAAAACTCCACACAAAGACAAATTTAAGTATAAGACTTTCCAGTCCTGTAGATGCAGAGTACCTGTATAAGACTTGGTCTACATATCAAAATTTATTATATCACCACCTGGGTGCACAATGACTAAGTGCATATCATTGCAGCACACAACAGAGAGACAGTCAACAAAGAGGACCCCACACAACCCTGGGAAAGGTCAAACAACTGCACAAGACCTGCAGTGAACAACCTCATCTGCCTTTCACACTACAAGGGAGAGTATGGCATTGCAAGTTGTAAATTCTGAAGACATAAAGGATTTATGTGGGACCTGGCCTATGTACTGCCATTTGTTGCATAGCCACCTCATTATGCAATACACAGATTGCACCCTAATCAGTAAAATAAAGGCTCCTTGACTCAGGAGAACTTACCTCAAAATTAAAAGCATACACCACAAACATCTGGCTTCACTCAAATCTTACATGCACCACAGTAACCCTAATTGAAAACTATATATTGCTGAAGCTGTTTAAAAACAGACTTACCCACAATAGATCACACAAATAGCTGCTCTACACAGCCAAAAGCAGCATTTTTAACCCCTTATACCCTCACTAGATCCTGCACAGAGCTCCTATAAATGGGGTCTAAAAAAAACAGGGGGGGATAGGGTCACTAAATCAGGACAAACACAGAAAGCGCAATTAAATTTGTATTTAAAATAACTTAACTCCCTAAATGAAATCAATCCAGAACCTGACACAGAGGATTCAGACACACATCCTTTACATCATTTGATGACCTCAGCCCTCTTACCCAAGCTAATCTTCACTCCCTTCCAACAAAGGCAGATTTTAACTCCTTTCTGCTTCAAGTAAGACAAATGCTAAAAGAGGGCCTAGCAGAAATGAAGAAAGATATCGCAGATCTAGGAGTATAGAATGCATAGAATAGCTGAAAGCTTCAAGAGGGCCAATCTTCCTCTGTGTGCCTTGGCCAGTTGCATATCGCAGTCTTATGCCCAAGACCAAAAGAGAACAAGTCTCCTAGGTACATCACAAACCAAACAAACAAATGAAGAGATGGTACCAAAGTTATTTGAAATAATGCAAAGTGCTAGCTACCTGGTAAGTAGAATTATACACTAATATGAAAAAGAAAGAAAGAATTGCACCAAAATGAGATGCAATTCAAAGACCAGGATATAAAGCAAAACACTATATAATAACTGAAATACTATAATAGGTCAAAAAAATATGTGCAATTTATTAATGACAAATTTCTGTAAAAAACACCGCTAAACAATACATGCTTCTGTAATTTTCAAATAAAAAATACAACAGCGAAAAACAAAAGCATACCAACACCCCCACATAAACACACAAGGGACAAACAGACAATACACATGGGCCCCACTTGCAACTCTGAACTAAACCTAAGCCGGCAAATAAAAGTTCATAGCAAAAAACTTGATCCTAGTACTGATGAAATGGAAAATGACATGACAGCAAGCCAATGCAAAGGATGGGTGACTGATGATGGCTGAAACAAATGTAAACTGTTCATGAATGAATGAGTAGATGAATAAGATGATTAGTGATGAGGATGATCGTACATCAAATGACTTAGGTGAAGTTGCAGGTGTATAATACAAAAGCAGAACAGATACCAGTATATCAAAAGCATATGGGTGGAGAGGTGTGGTGGGCGTTTTTCAAATAAAAGTTCAAATTAACGTTCCAGTTGGGGGCGAGTATATAGCAAGATAGATAGAGCACATGAAAGGCAGTAAAACAATACTTAAAGCCCCTGATGTTGATCACTCATGCGATCCTCCAGGTCATACTTACTACCGCACCACACCAAAAACCACCAATTCTCTGACCGGCAGAGGTGACAAGTCAATCGTGCTAGAATATGTTGTTCTGCATACCAGTAGTAGGGGTATCCCACAGCAAAACACGCCGGTGAGCAGCGTGTTTTGCCGTGGGATACCCCTACTACTGGTATGCAGAACAACATATTCCAGCACGATTGACTTGTCACCTCTGCCGGTCAGAGAATTGGTGGTTTTTGTCTTGGTATTTCACAAATACCAAGACAAAGAGCATATACTTGCAGCTGCCAGGAAACCCAATGCCCTAAAATTTGAAGACACAACTCTGCAAATATATACTGACCTCAGCCCCATGACTAACAGAATGGAAACAAAATTCCTCACAGAACATCTCAAGTAGTGATGCACCGAAATGGAAATTCTGGACCGAAACCGAATCCGAAAATCCGGGATGCACTTGGCCGAAAACCGAAACTGATACCGAAAATGTATTTTTTTCCAAATTGTCACAAAGTTTTTGAGGTGGGCAAATTTTGCCCACAATAAGCTACAGATGTAGAAGTAAATGGAAAACTAAAGTAATAGATAAATAGATCATGCCAAAACATAAGACTAATCATGACTAACAGTAAGGGTAGGGTTGCCACCTTTTCCTAAAAAAAATACCGGCCATGTCGGGGTAAGGCCACAAAAAGGCGGGGCCAACAAAGAGGCAGATTCTCTCAATGTAACATGCCGCTACGAGATTGATCTTCAGGCTCTTCGGTACAGGTACCAGTGCACTGCTGATGTCTATTAAAAAGACATAAGAAAAATAAATACAAAAAAAAAATGTTTCTTACTGAATGGAAGATGCTATAAAAGTGGAAAAGGATAGGTAAAGAGGAAAATAAAGTATATAAAAAACAGACCATTAATTATTAGAGCATCTTCCTAGGGTATGAAGATTTCTGCCTGCCAAAGATGGTCTATTTTTAGAATGATCATGTAGCTGGTAAATAACCACTGATATATCTAATGGTTTGAAACCTACGGTGTATACAAATTAATGCTTTTTTTTTTTTCAACTCAAACAAATCGGATTTTCTTTAAATTAAATCAGATCTTTTATAGTTAAATGCTTTTTTCAATTTAAATAGGATTTATTTTGAAATAAAACGCTTTTTGAGGAAAAATCTATCTAAAGATAGTTTCTATTTAAGATACATTATAATCCAAAGGTTATTCATCCTGAAAAAAGGATTCCTTTCTAATTATGTATCATGAGGCTGGATATTCATGTCTTTAAAGTTAGTTTTTTTTGTAATGCTCTCAAAGAAGTTTCTGTAAGATTATTTTGGGAATTTTTTCTATATATAAAAGGCTTGTCGCGGGGGGGGGGGCAATGCTGAGCACCATCTAGAATGGCCGCAAATAAGTGAAGCTTCATGTATAGACAACCTATGGAGCTTAAAAAAAAAAAAAGCACCCAAAGCGCAAAAGTTATGTCTAAAAATCTCTCAAAAGACTGGTGAACCCTCATGGATAACTGAGGCACCTATATGAAAGACACAACAGCGTAAAGCCCAATAGATTCAAGTGCTGACTGTGTACAGCAAGGCTTAGAACACATAGTAGCAACCATTAAGCACGCCACCACTCCTTACAGCCTTGCAGTCAATACACCATCTACAATAATCTCTGTCGTAACCAAGAGGAAATCCGAAGGTCAAAATGCCAGGACTTGAGTACGGGTGAGTCGCCATGAAACGCACATCAGGTCCCAGAGAGGGGGTTCACAAATAGCGCACCTCATAGATCACACAAATAGCTGCTCTACACAGCCAAAAGCAGCATTTTTAACCCCTTATACCCTCACTAGATCCTGCACAGAGCTCCTATAAATGGGGTCTAAAAAAAACAGGGGGGGATAGGGTCACTAAATCAGGACAAACACAGAAAGCGCAATTAAATTTGTATTTAAAATAACTTAACTCCCTAAATGAAATCAATCCAGAACCTGACACAGAGGATTCAGACACACATCCTTTACATCATTTGATGACCTCAGCCCTCTTACCCAAGCTAATCTTCACTCCCTTCCAACAAAGGCAGATTTTAACTCCTTTCTGCTTCAAGTAAGACAAATGCTAAAAGAGGGCCTAGCAGAAATGAAGAAAGATATCGCAGATCTAGGAGTATAGAATGCATAGAATAGCTGAAAGCTTCAAGAGGGCCAATCTTCCTCTGTGTGCCTTGGCCAGTTGCATATCGCAGTCTTATGCCCAAGACCAAAAGAGAACAAGTCTCCTAGGTACATCACAAACCAAACAAACAAATGAAGAGATGGTACCAAAGTTATTTGAAATAATGCAAAGTGCTAGCTACCTGGTAAGTAGAATTATACACTAATATGAAAAAGAAAGAAAGAATTGCACCAAAATGAGATGCAATTCAAAGACCAGGATATAAAGCAAAACACTATATAATAACTGAAATACTATAATAGGTCAAAAAAATATGTGCAATTTATTAATGACAAATTTCTGTAAAAAACACCGCTAAACAATACATGCTTCTGTAATTTTCAAATAAAAAATACAACAGCGAAAAACAAAAGCATACCAACACCCCCACATAAACACACAAGGGACAAACAGACAATACACATGGGCCCCACTTGCAACTCTGAACTAAACCTAAGCCGGCAAATAAAAGTTCATAGCAAAAAACTTGATCCTAGTACTGATGAAATGGAAAATGACATGACAGCAAGCCAATGCAAAGGATGGGTGACTGATGATGGCTGAAACAAATGTAAACTGTTCATGAATGAATGAGTAGATGAATAAGATGATTAGTGATGAGGATGATCGTACATCAAATGACTTAGGTGAAGTTGCAGGTGTATAATACAAAAGCAGAACAGATACCAGTATATCAAAAGCATATGGGTGGAGAGGTGTGGTGGGCGTTTTTCAAATAAAAGTTCAAATTAACGTTCCAGTTGGGGGCGAGTATATAGCAAGATAGATAGAGCACATGAAAGGCAGTAAAACAATACTTAAAGCCCCTGATGTTGATCACTCATGCGATCCTCCAGGTCATACTTACTACCGCACCACACCAAAAACCACCAATTCTCTGACCGGCAGAGGTGACAAGTCAATCGTGCTAGAATATGTTGTTCTGCATACCAGTAGTAGGGGTATCCCACAGCAAAACACGCCGGTGAGCAGCGTGTTTTGCCGTGGGATACCCCTACTACTGGTATGCAGAACAACATATTCCAGCACGATTGACTTGTCACCTCTGCCGGTCAGAGAATTGGTGGTTTTTGTCTTGGTATTTCACAAATACCAAGACAAAGAGCATATACTTGCAGCTGCCAGGAAACCCAATGCCCTAAAATTTGAAGACACAACTCTGCAAATATATACTGACCTCAGCCCCATGACTAACAGAATGGAAACAAAATTCCTCACAGAACATCTCAAGTAGTGATGCACCGAAATGGAAATTCTGGACCGAAACCGAATCCGAAAATCCGGGATGCACTTGGCCGAAAACCGAAACTGATACCGAAAATGTATTTTTTTCCAAATTAATTTTTTTTAGTTTTTTTTTTTTTGCATAATTAGAGCCAATAAAAAAAGCCCACACTTTTGTTGAAAGTAACACACTAAAATTGGACAAAAATATCTTAAAACAATATGCTACACAATAATTTTACCAAGAAAACAGGCAAAAAATAATGCCATTTTCAGCCAAAATGTTTCTGCGACCAAAATTTTGGTGCATCCCTACTTAAAACAATTATAAATATCAATATACTGTATTATTCTTCATTTAGTTCTATGTAACAGAATCATATTTAACAGTTTTTTTTTTTACCAATTATCCAAATAAAGTATAGTCCTAGAAAACTCATTATATGCAGAACAGTAAGTCAAGTAATAACCTTAAACAGCAGCTCTAGGCTAGCACCAAATTTGAAACATGCTACACAATAATTTTACCGAAAATAACAGGCAAAAAAAACGAAAACCAAAATAGCCAAAAATGCAATTTTCGGCCGAAACTTTCTGCGGCCGAAATTTCGGTGCATCCCTAATATCAAGGAAAACAATATACCATACAGATGGGGATTTCCTGTCTGTCTAAAAGTCAGCAAGAACAATAAAATCATAACCTACAGAACAACAGAGGAATCTTGACATTCCCCAACCCTCACTACCACGCCTGCAAGAGGACCTTTCTGTATCAATTTAGAGTGAAGGCCAACCAAAACCCCAAAGACGCCAGTGGAACAAGGTCAACAGGAAGCGACACAGAAATCTGAACCTCCAGCTCAACAGAACTTCGTGAAACCACCTGACTTCCTTTAAGCACAACAAACTATGCACATTGTCCTTTCTCATTCGTAGGACTCCTTGATAAGTATCCTCGCTCCATTATACCACCTACAATTTCTGTGACCTACATCAAAACACTACGAACTTATCCGCTCAACATATCCATCAATACCCATCCGAGAGATAGACTTTTGTATCCTTTTTAAAGATTCAACAAATGACTAGCACATAACCATTTTTCTATCTTAACATTTACCACACCATAATTATACATCTCCAGTAACACCTGTTCACCAACCTACTCTTCTTTACTTACAGATCACCACAAATGCATAACTTCATGTACATATTATTATTATCGGTTATTTGTAGAGCACCAACAGATTCCGCAGCGCTGATACACATATTTATATCCTAACTGGAATTAAATTATATCCCAAGCCTTAAAAACTATAGAATTATTAGAACAATGCATGTACTTGTATCTATCAAGCTTTCTTGCGCTCAATCATACATAAAAACCTTTTATATATCACAAGCCCCCTGCAAACACAAAACGTTAACTTAGTTGTAAGTTGGTATATTTCATTGTTTGCTTAAATTCTGTTTTCTTTTACTATTGTTGGTACCATACCATGTCTCACTTAAAGAACAATGTAAAGATGCTATCACACTCTCATTCCAGGAATTATAAGATGAATGTCCACTATACCAAGATCCAACCTACTCTTTCATCAAAACAATATGCCCTTATTTAATGGAGCCGGGGAGTTTAATGCACCCCAAAACATATTACTTTTTCACTCTGATATCACACAAGAAAATCAATCCTTAACACATAACATCCATGAATCAGATCACATTAATTTCCCAACCAAGCATTTTGTAGTACTTAATATTTTTAGGAAAATGAAAGGTGACATCATACTAATGCAGGAAACACACTTCCTCAAAAGTAACAACCCCAAATTTTGCTCCAAAGATTTTCCACAGGGCTACCTTTAACTCTCATCCCAGAAAAACACATGGAGTTGGAATATTATTTAGCAAAAACACCCAATTCCAACTAATGAATAGAATTGAAGACTCCGATTGTAGATTTCTCATATTGACGGGACTATTTAACAAACCTATCACTCTAGTAAACATTTACTCCCCCAACACTAGTCAGGGCAGATCCCTCAAGCTAGTCAGCAACAAATTACTTGAAAATCAAATAGAAGTTTAAATATTAGGAGGTGTCTTCAATGTAACTCTTTGCCCACTCTTAGACAACTCCTCTAATAAAACCCACCTCAGCAATAAAATCAGATAGAGCATAACCAACAGTCTAAAAAGTAACACCCAAATTTAAGAAATAATACATTTTACTCCCACCCGCAGAAATCCTATACTAGAATTGACAATTTTCTGATCGACCACTTACATGTTAACCTTGCCCTACACTCTGGTTTCCATCCTATAGCTTGATCAGCCCACTCCTCAATATTCATTGACTTATTATGGCCTGACAAACTTACCTACACAAGACAATAGAAACTCAATGACTCTATAATACATAACCTTGAAATAACTAAAAAATTTGTACAGAGATCCAATAATATTTCCAACACTACACTGATTCCATATAGGATAGTGGGCTCCTTTGGGAATCCCATAAAGCAGTTATTACGGGAATTATCATACAACAAACATCCAGTCGAAATTAAATCAAAACACAGGAATATAGATCACTCACACTCAAACTGGACATAGCTTAAAAACTACAATAGAACCCACGTAACTATGACCTCCTTGTCAGAGGCAAAAACTTCACTCAATACACATATATTATAGGGAAGCTAATAGAAAAGCAATCCTCCTTGAACCACATTTACACCACAAAAAATGTTCTGTGAAATAGCTAATGCATTTAGAGATTAATACAACCGTCTTTATAGCCTGCCCAATAAATTTAACAACCATAATACTGATAAAATTAAAACTTACTTAAGTAAAATAGATTTACCTCAAATCACTGAACAGCAAAATACAAGCCATGGATGAACCTATATCCCCTCAAAAAATATTCAAAGTGATCAATAGCTTACCAACAGGTAAAAGCCTGGGCCCTGATGGATTCACCAATAAATACTACAAGATTTTTAAAAACCTCCTGACACCCCATCTTCTGACCTTATTTAGAACCCTAGATGAGCAATGTTCCTTTCCTAAGCAAACAAAAGAAGCACACATATCAGTTATACATACCAAAGCCAGGTAAACCACAAGATATATCCAATAATTTGCAAACAAAATAAAACTATTAAACTCTGACCTGAAAATCTATGACAAGCAGGGAAGCCAGGGGCAATATGATCCGAGCAATATGCCAAAACGCATAACATAAACTCACTAATACTATCGACCGATGCTGAAAAGGCATTTGATTGTCTCAATTTGGCTTCAGAGACATAATCGTAAAGAAAATCAAAATCCTATACAAATCTCAAACAGCTAAAATTAGAGTGAATGGCCTACTATCAGACAATTTTAAAATTCATAACGGAACCAGAAAGGGATGCCCCTTTTCACCCCTTCTTTTTGTACTCAGTATGGAAACCCTATCAGCACACATACGCCAAAACCCCAAAATAACAGAAAAATCATTAAATGATACAGACTTGAAAATATCGTTATATGCAGATGATATACTACTTTCCCTTTCGTCACCCTTAACCTCTATTCCTGGAATTATAAAAGAATTCGATGCATTTGGTGAATCCTCATACTTCCCAATTAACAGCTCTATATCAAAACTTTTAAACGTTAACTTATCTAAAATAGGACTAACCTAGTTAACAGACGTATATGCTCTTACAAAGTTCAACCCAACATCCTTAAATATCTAGGAATATATCTCACTCTTAGCCACTCTAAGTTATACGACCTGAATTATAAAAGATTCCTAGTCAAAATTCAAAACAAGTTATTCTCTTGGTCCAACCACCCCTTCTCCTGGTGGGGTAAGATTCAAATTCTTAAAATGACTATGCTTCCCAAAATATTGATTCTCCTGGTGGGGTAAGATTAAAATTCTTAAAAAAAAAATTATGCTTACCTCAATTTTCTTCTGACGGGGAGAGTCCACAGCTGTATTCATTGCTTTTGAGAAATACAGAACCTGGCCACCAGGAGGAGGCAAAGACACCCCAGCCAAAGGCTTAAATACCTCCCCCACTTCCCTCATACCCCAGTTATTCTGCCAAGGGAACAAGGCACAGTAGGAGAAATATCAGGGTGAAAAAAGGTGCCAGAAGAACAAAAAAATGAAGGCCGCCCCATGAAAAAAAACATGGGCGGGGAGCTGTGGACTCTCCCCATCAGAAGAAAAGAAAATTATCAGGTAAGCAAAATTTAAGTTTTTCTTCTTAACCCCTTAATGACAGAGGACGTACCAGGTACGTCATAGAAAAAACTTCCCTTAATGACAGTTGACGTACCTGGTACGTCCTCTGTTGTCTGAAGTGCTGGAAGCGATCATGATCGCTTCCAGCTGCTTACAAGGGATTGTAGTGATGCCTCAATATTGAGGCATCACTACAATCCCCCATTTTACATACCGATGCAGAAAGGGCCACTCTGTGGCCCCATCTGCATCGGCTATGTATGTTTACAAATTAGTTGGTTGGTGGGAGCTGCTTTTACTTAATAATCCCACAATGTTTGATTAACTAACTGATCCTGCTTTCACTGCCTTTGCAGCCGGTGCAGCGGTTGCGGCCGGGGGGGCGGGTGAGCGCGCGTGCGCGCGCACGCAAAATATACAGCCCACTTAAAAAAAAAAAGATAGATCTAGATGCAGTGGCATCTCTGTTCTTTAATAAGGGATCTGGGAGGGGGAGGGATGAAGATTATTTAGGGGGGCCAGCTACACTACAGAAAACAAATATTTTATATTTAAAAAGTTAAAAAAAACTATTTTGGGGGGCAAATTGGGTACTGGCAGACAGCTGCCAGTACCCAAGATGGCGGCAAATAGACAGAGGGGGAGGGTTAGAAAGATGTATGGGGGGATCAGGGAGGTTGTGGGGTAAGGGGGGATCTATCACTGCAGACTGTATGCCAAAAAAAAAAAAATATATATATTTTTATTTCAGTACTGGCAGACTTTCTGCCAGTACTTAAGATGGCGGTGACAATTGTGAGGTGGGGAGGGAAGAGAGCTGTTTGAGGGGGGTCAGGGGGGATCAGGGGGTGGGATGTGTCAGGTGGGAGGCTGATCTCTACACTAAAGCTAAAAATTAAAACCACAAGCTACCTAATTAACCCCTTAACTGCTGGGCATATTACAAGTGTGGTGCGCAGCAGTATTTAACGGCCTTATTATTACCAAAAAGCAACACCAAAGCCATATATGTCTGCTATTTCTGAACAAAGGGGATCCCAGAGAAGCATTTACAACCATTTGTGCCATAATTGCACAAGCTGTTTGTAAATAATTTCAGTGAGAAACCTAAAATTGTGAAAAATTTAAGTTTTTTTTTTATTTGATCGTATTTGGCGGTGAAATGGTGGCATGAAATATACCAAAATGGGCCTATATCAATAATTTGGGTTTTCTACTACACTACACTAAAGCTAAAATTAAACCTAAAAGCTCCCTACAAGCTCCCTAATTAACCCCTTCACGGCTGGGCATAATACACGTGTGGTGTGCAGCGGCATTTAGCAGCCTTCTAATTACCAAAAAGCAACGCCAAATCCATATAGGTCTGCTATTTCTGAACAAAGGGGATCCCAGAGAAGTATTTACAACCATTTATGCCATAATTGCACAAGTTGTTTGTAAATAAATTCAGCGAGAAACCTAAAGTTTGTGAAAAAAATTGTGAAAAAGTCAACAATTTTTTTTATTTGATCACATTTGGCGGTGAAATGGTGGCATGAAATATACCAAAATGGGTCTAGATCAATGCTTTGGGATGTCTTCTAAATATAAATATATACATGTCAAGGGATATTCAGGGATTCCTGAAAGATATCAGTGTTCCAATGTAACTAGCGCTAATTTTGAAAAAAAGTGGTTTGGAAATAGCAAAGTGCTAGTTGTATTTATGGCCCTATAACTTGCAGAAAAAGCAAAGAACATGTAAACATTGGGTATTTCTAAACTCGGGACAAAATTTAGAAACTATTTAGAATGGGTGTATTTTGGTGGTTGTAGATGTGTAACAGATTTTGGGGGTAAAAGTTAGAAAAAGTGTTTTTTTTTTCAATTTTTTCTTCATATTTTATATTTTTTTATACTAAATTATAAGATATGATGAAAATAATGGTATCTTTAGAAAGTCCATTTAATGGTGAGAAAAACGGTATATAATATGTGTGGGTAAAGTAAATGAGTAAGAGGAAAATTACAGCTAAACACAAACACTGCAGAAATGTAAAAATAGCCATTGTCATTAAGGGTAAGAAAATTGAAAAATGGTCCGGTCATTAAGGGGTTAAACGGGGAGAGTCCACAGCTGCATTCATTACTTTTGGGAAATCAATACTCAAGCTATAGAGGACACTGAATGCAAAACGGGCGGGAACAAAAAAATGCGGCCCATTCTGAGGGCACCACAGCCTGCTATAACTCAAACTCCCGATAAAAAAACTGCATCAACAGACGCAGAAGGGATAAAAAAGGAGGAGGACCAAGTTAGAACCATAAAGATCCTTGCTAGAGACCACTCAGATCACTAGACTCAACTGAGCACAAAAGCCTCTGAGGAGACAAAAGTCCCACTGACTCGAAGCCCGCCAAGGAAAACCTCTCCATGACCAATGGGAAGGAGGACACCAAAAATTCCCCACCTCATTCTCCCAGAAGAAGAAGAAAGAATCAGATAAGGAAGTAAAAGGACCCCCCAAAAGTCAAGTGCAAACAAAGGAAGAAGTCCCTAGCATAACTCAAAAAGAGTGGACTACAAGGCTGAATAGGACAAAGTCACGTAGAAAATACTTTACCGACAGAGGAGAGCAACGGAAGGAAAGATCCAGACCACTTCCTACATGGATCCCAAGGTACCAATGTAAAGCCCTAACCAGAACCGAAGTCCTAGAAGGACAAAATGTAGAAAATGAACACCCGAGGGTCAAAAAAACCCCGGGAGTAGAACAGACAAAACGGATATGAATATCTGTTTACGCCCCAGTCGAAAGTCGCAGGCTTCCATCTGAGAGGCGGTCCAACTAAGCATCAAGCCTTCAAAAACTAGACAACAAGGTAGTTAGGAGATTTGTACCAGAACCTTCCTGGGAGAGAAAAACTCTGAAACAGAGCGGATCAACTCCCACCCTATCAGAAAACAGGGAAGGGAGGACAGCACCCTGACCAAGAATGAAAAACCAGCAACTCGCAGAGGAAAGGTTCCACCGCGAATCCTCCTACGTAAGGAAGGAGCACTCAGTAGCTCAACAGAACAGAATTCCTGACCCCTACTCCGAGCAACAGTCCCAGCCCCAAAGCGACTGGCAAAGTCCAAAGGACAAGGGAGAAAAAAAATTCCCTGTAACGACCAGGCCCAGAGATCAGCAACGAATCCCCAGCCACGAGGTCCCCAGGAAAGGAAGGAGCAAGAGGCACGGACCCCCAGAGAGACTAGCTCGGGTTCCAAGATACCTATCCACATCTCCCTTCAAAACCGGAGGGGAAGGTACACTCAACCAAGAGAGACCCTCGACAAACAACTATCAGAATAGTATGCAACATGAAAATCCAACCTTCCAGGTGGACACAAACTCATGACATCCTGCATGCAAAATAGGGAAGCAAACCCCACTGAACTCCGAGATCAGAGGAGGAAAATGACCTCCGGAGGAGCCAACAGGATTTCCTCAATCAGACGACAGGAAGACTGACCCCAAGGAAAGGGAAAACGAAATACACCACCAACCTCGACCATAAGGAAGAGGTACTGTCGAAAGAGATCGGAACTAATCCAGACAATGCAATCCAGAATTAAATACTATAGAGGAGAAGTAAGCACCACCTAAACCAGGTACAGAAGATCTCTATGGAGGCATCTGAACCCCCTCCCCTATCGGAGAGAACCAAAGGACCTCAGGAACCCTTAAGTATACTGTCATAGCAGGATCCGTAATCCCAGCTAACCCTGCTAGCTATGCAGGGACAGGACACCTAGGACTGAGTACATCAAACATCGGATGCCCCACCCAGATGAATAAACTAGAACCAGCCTGACATCTAGGATAGAAGGCCCTTCATAACTTGTAGAACAAAAAAACATAATTTATGTAAGAACTTACCTGATAAATTCATTTCTTTCATATTAGCAAGAGTCCATGAGCTAGTGACGTATGGGATATACATTCCTACCAGGAGGGGCAAAGTTTCCCAAACCTCAAAATGCCTATAAATACACCCCTCACCACACCCACAAATCAGTTTAACGTATAGCCAAGAAGTGGGGTGATAAGAAAAAAGTGCGAAAGCATAAAAAATAAGGAATTGGAATAATTGTGCTTTATACAAAAAAATCATAACCACCACAAAAAAGGGTGGGCCTCATGGACTCTTGCTAATATGAAAGAAATGAATTTATCAGGTAAGTTCTTACATAAATTATGTTTTCTTTCATGTAATTAGCAAGAGTCCATGAGCTAGTGACGTATGGGATAATGACTACCCAAGATGTGGATCTTCCACGCAAGAGTCACTAGAGAGGGAGGGATAAAATAAAGACAGCCAATTCCGCTGAAAAAAATCCACACCCAAAATAAAGTTTAAATCTTATAATGAAAAAAACTGAAATTATAAGCAGAAGAATCAAACTGAAACAGCTGCCTGAAGTACTTTTCTACCAAAAATTGCTTCAGAAGAAGAAAACACATCAAAATGGTAGAATTTAGTAAAAGTATGCAAAGAAGACCAAGTGGCTGCTTTGCAAATCTGATCAACTGAAGCTTCATTCCTATACGCCCAGGAAGTAGAAACTGACCTAGTAGAATGAGCTGTAATCCTTTGAGGCGGAGTTTTACCCGACTCGACATAGGCATGATGAAACAAAGATTTTAACCAAGATGCCAAGGAAATGGCAGAAGCCTTCTGACCTTTCCTAGAACCGGAAAAGATAACAAATAGACTAGAAGTCTTTCGGAAATCCTTAGTAGCTTCAACATAATATTTCAAAGCTCTAACTACATCCAAAGAATGCAACGACTTTTCCTTAGAATTCTTAGGATTAGGACACAATGAAGGAACCACAATTTCTCTACTAATGTTGTTAGAATTCACAACCTTAGGTAAAAATTTAAAAGAAGTTCGCAACACCGCCTTATCCTGATGAAAAATCAGAAAAGGAGATTCACAAGAAAGAGCCGATAATTCAGAAACTCTTCTAGCAGAAGAGATGGCCAAAAGAAACAAAACTTTCCAAGAAAGTAATTTAATGTCCAGCGAATGCATAGGTTCAAACGGAGGAGAATGAAGAGCCCCCAGAACCAAATTCAAACTCCAAGGAGGAGAAATTGACTTAATAACAGGTTTTATACGAGCCAAAGTTTGTACAAAACAATGAATATCAGGAAGACTAGCAATCTTTCTGTGAAAAAGAACAGAAAGAGCAGAGATTTGACCTTTCAAGGAACTTGCAGACAAACCTTATCCAAACCATCCTGAAGAAACTGTAAAATTCTAGGAATTCTAAAAGAATGCCAAGAAAAAATGATGAGAAAAACACCAAGAAATGTAAATCTTCCAGACTCGATAATATATCTTCCTAGATACAGTTTTACGAGCCTGTAACATATTATTAATCACAGAGTCAGAGAAAACCTCTATGACTGAGAATCAAGCGTTCAATCTCCATGCCTTCAAATTTAAGGATTTGAGAAACCTGATGGAAAAAAAGGACCTTGCGATAGAAGGTCTGGTCTTAACGGAAGAGTCCACGGTTGGCAAGTGGCCATCCGGACAAGATCCGCATACCAAAACCTGAGAGGCCATGCTGGAGCCACCAGCAGAATAAACGAACGCTCCTTTAGAATCTTGGAAAAAGAACTAGAGGCGGAAAGATATAAGCAGGATGATACTTCTAAGGAAGTGACAATGTATCCACTGCTTCCGCCTGAGGATCCCTGGATCTGGACAGATACCTGGGAAGCTTCTTGTTTAGATGAGAAGCCATCAGATCTATTTCTGGAAGTCCCCATATTTGAACAATCTGAAGAAATACCTCTGGGTGAAGAAACCATTCGCCGGGATGTAGCGTTTTGGCGACGGAGATAATCCGCTTCCCAATTGTCTATACCTGGGATATGAACCGCAGAAATTAGACAGGAGCTGGATTCCGCCCATAGAAGTATTCGAGAGACTTCTTTCATAGTCAGAGGACTGTGAGTTCCTCCTTGATGATTGACATATGCCACGGTTGTGACATTGTCCGTCTGGAAACAAATGAACGACTCTCTCTTTAGAAGAGGCCACGACTGAAGAGCTCTGAAAATTGCACGGAGTTCCAAAATGTCGATTGGTAATCTCACCTCCTGAGATTCCCAAACCCCTTGTGCTGTCAGAAATCCCCATACAGCTCCCCAACCTGTCAGACTTGCATCTGTTGAGATCACAGTCTAGGTTGGAAGAACAAAAGAAGCCCCCTGAACTAAACGATGGTGGTCTGTCCACCACGTCAGAGAGTGTCGAACAATCGGTTTTAAAGATATTAATTGAGATATCTTTGTATAATCCCTGCACCACTGGTTCAGCATACAGAGCTGAAGAGGTCGCATGTGAAAACGAGCAAAGGGGATCGCGTCCAATGCAGCAGTCATAAGACCTAAAATTCCCATGCATAAGGCTACCGAAGGGAAAGATTGAGACTGAAGGTTTCGACAAGCTGAAACCAATTTCAGACGCCTCTTGTCCGTCAGAGACAGAATCAAGGACACTGAAACTATCAGGAAACCTAAAAAGGTTACCCTTGTCTGAGGAATCAAACAAACTTTTTGGTAAATTGATCCTCCAACCATGTTCTTGAAGAAACAACACTTATAAAAGACTGGAAAGGTTCTTTCTAGTGAAAATGAGCAAAGGGAATTGAATCCAATGCTGTGGCCATAAGACCTAAAACTTCTATGCATATATAGCAACTGAAGGAAATAATAGAGACTAAAGGAACCAATAGACGGAACCCAATAAAATTATCCCTTGTCTGATAGAGACAAGGACAGTGACACAAACTATCTGGAAACCTAAAAAAGGTGACCCTTGTGTGAGGAATCAAGAGCTTTTGAAAAAAAGATCCTCTAACTATGACCTGAAGAGCAAGTAAATCATATGAGATTCCGCATCCTCAGAAAATAATCTGAATGAAAACAGAAAAATGAAAATATGCATTTATTGTATCTAATGAAAACAAATAATGCTATCAATGACCATAAAAAGGCAAAATAGTTTGAATAAAACTCCAAAACCCGGTTCCTCAAAAAGGAACTGGAAGAAATACCCCAGAAGATTCCAGGTCTGAGCAGCGCTTGAACCCCATGGGTGCCCAGCCATGCTTCAACAGTACCCAAAATATATAGGACAGAAACACAGTTAAAGAAAGTGTTAGCCTTACTGGAATAAAATCAAAGAAATTTGGACAAAATAAATTTCAAAGAAGCCTTAACCTGCCCCTTACCAGCCAAGCTGGAATACGGCACGTACATCGCAATATTAGGGAGCTGATTTCGAACTCCAATAATAGACATGTTACTTGGGAAAGAACTCAGGAATATGTTCCTTAATAAGAACAACCAAACCAGTATAAGCTTAAAGTTTTAGTCTTAGAACTCAATCTTGAAGCCCAGAGTAACAGTTAAGAATTGAATCCAATTATAAAACAAATAATTGATTATCTTAGAACAAAAGAAATATGGATTTTTTTTTATTTATTTTTTAAAAATCACAAAATTCTTCTAGCTAAAAAAGCTAAAGACATAGATTAACCCTCATTTGCGAAAATATTCAATAAAATGAAGACACAAATTAAATTATTAGCATGATAGTCCAGTTTAAAGGACCAGCCAATACAGTGGACTTGCATAATCAATAAAAGCAAAACAACAAGACAAATGCAACAGCACCTAGTCTAGTAAATGTTGTCCCTTTAACAATGCTAAAATAAATCATAATCTGATACTTGATCTTAAAGTAAACAGAGAAAATGAAGCAATTGCAATATCCAAATAAATCACAGGACCAAGAAAAGTACCTGAAACTAAATAATTTTCCATAAATAAGATACATCTATCTAAAGGAAAATAAATACTATTTTGCTATAGAAACAATAGCATAATTAGTAGGAGTAGAGATAGCCCCAATAAATTGGAGAACCCTCCAAATTGAGTTTAACTGCTGGCAAAGAATATAGTTTAAAACCTTTGAAGAGGAAATAAAAGAAAATTCTCAGCCTATTCCATTCCTTAGTATGGGGAATTGGAAAGAAAACCTCTGAAAACACAGAAGAAATAAATAGGCAGAAATAATGTCAGCTAGTCTTAAAGAACTAGTTACCTTAATATCCAAAATAATCAACACCTTTTCTACAAAGAACAAATGTACTTTAATAATGGAAAAATAATAAAAAAGTAGATTTGTTAGTGTCAATATCTGATGAAGAAAATTTCTGAAAAAGAAAAAAACATCATCAGAGAAGGATAAATCAGTATGTTGTTGGTCATTTGAAACTTCAATAATTAAAAAAGAAGTGAAAAAAGACCTAAAAATGTTATTAGAAGGCACGAAGTCAGACAAAGCCTTTAAAATAGAATCAGAAAAATATTTCTTATAAATCTTCTAAATATTTCTTGTAAGAAAGGAAATAAATAAAGCCTAAATACTAATGGATTCCGCATGTAAAAGTATAACATAATAACTTATTACAAACCATAGCTAAAGATAAACATTTATAACATTTAAAATAAATGAACTTAGCTTTGGTAGAACTGAAACTCAGTTAAGCGTTTTTCCAGAAGTGGCTTCTGATTCAGAGTCAATCTGAGACATCTTGCAATATGTAATAGAAAAAACAACATATAAAGCAAAATTGATCAAATTCCTTAAATGACAGTTTCAGGAATGGGAAAAAATGCCAATGAACAAGCTTCTAGCAACCAGAAGCAATAAATAATGAGACTTAAATATTGTGGAGACAACAATGACGCTCAAATTTTTTAGCGCCAAAAAAGCCGCCCACATAATTTGGCGCCTAAATGCTTTTGGCGCCAAAAATGGCGCCACATCCGGTAACGCCGAAATTTTTTGGCGCAAAAACGTCAAAAAAATGACGCAACTTCCGGCGACACGTATGACGCCGGAAATGACAAGAACATTTTTGCGCCAAGAAAGTCCGCGCCAAGAATGACGCAATAAAATGAAGCATTTTCAGCCCCCGCGAGCCTAACAGCCCACAGGAAAAAGAGTCAAATTTTAAGGTAAGAGAAAATTTCAATTATTCATATGCATTATCCCAAATATGAAACTGACTGTCTGAAAATAAGGAACGTTGAACATCCTGAATCAAGGCAAATAAATGTTTAAACACATATATTTAGAACTTTATATAAAAGTGCCCAACCATAGCTTAGAGTGTCACAGAAAATAAGACTTACTTACCCCAGGACACTCATCTACATGTAGTAGAAAGCCAAACCAGTACTGAAACGAGAATCAGTAGAGGTAATGGTATATATAAGAGTACATCATCGATCTGAAAAGGGAGGTAAGAGATGAATCTCTACGACCGATAACAGAGAACCTATGAAATAGACCCCGTAGAAGGAGATCATTGAATTCAAATAGGCAATACTCTCTTCACATCCCTCTGACATTCACTGCACACTGAGAGGAAAACCGGGCTCCAACCTGCTGCGGAGCGCATATCAACGTAGAATCTAGCACAAACTTACTTCACCACCTCCATGGGAGGCAAAGTTTGTAAAACTGATTTGTGGGTGTGGCGAGGGGTGTATTTATAGGCATTTTGAGGTTTGGGAAACTTTGCCCCTCCTGGTAGGAATGTATATCCCATACGTCACTAGCTCATGGACTCTTGCTAATTACATGAAAGAAAAACAACCTCTTAACAAGAAGTAAGCAAACTCAGTACCCAAACAGGACCAGCCTGTTGTCACAGGCACAACGTGTCTGATATGGGCCCCAAGAAACAGAGATAACTAGTGCCCAACCAGGACCAGCCTGATATAAAGGGCACGACAGAACTGTTCAAGGAGACTGAAAGGTCTAAGCCCTAGCAGGGCTAGACTAAATAAACAGACAAACAGTAGACATGTAGGCTCTGAGACCTAAGCCATGTCTCAATTTTTTTTTTAACTTCCGCGGAAGTATAGCTATCATGACTACAAAATCGCCAGTACCAAAACCCAGAGAAGAAAAAGTTTTCCAAAGGAAAAAACTACAACAGACTTGAGCTCACAAAAATAAATAAAATGCATCCTAACCGGATAAAAAACTTAAATTATGTTTACCTGATAATTTTCTTTTCTTCAGATGGAAAGAGTCCACAGCTGCATTCATTACTTTTGGGGAAATAAGAACCTGGCCACCAGGAGGAGGCAAAGACACCCCAGCCAAAGGCTTAAATACTCCTCCCACTTCTTCATCCCCCAGTAATTCTGCTGAGGAACAAGGAACAGTAGAAGAAATACCAGGGTGAAAAGGTGCCAGAAGAATAAAAAATAAGACGCCCCACAGAAAAAATACGGGTGGGGAGCTGTGTACTCTTTCGATCTGAAGAAAAGAAAATTATCATCAGGTAAGCATAATTTAAGTTTTTCTTTATAAATGGAAAAAGTCCACAGTTGCATTCATTACTTTTGGGAAAACCATACCCAAGATATAGTGGGCATTTAATGCAAAAACAGGAGGGTACAAGAGGCGGCCCATTCTGAGGGCACCAAGCCTCAAAACCCCTACCCAACAACATCCCGCTTCTTCCGAACTATCTTACCACAGATAGTTCACAGCCTTGCTAGAGACCGCAGGAACTAGACTCGACTGAGTCAACAGCCTCCAAGAGACACCGTCCCCAGCAGTCGGTCTCCAAACAACACACCCCTTACTAAAGAAAGGGAACAAGCTACTGTATACTTCCACAAAGAAGAAAAGGCACGGAGAAAACATGATTGTACTTGTAAAGCGCGGCTAATCCCCCTTAAGGAACTCAAGGCGCTGCTCATTTTATCAATCTCGAAAGCAGGAAAGGCTGAGAAGACCTCGCCGGGGATCCAACTTGCAACCCTCGGGTTGCTACAGTGCAGAGTAGCCACAGTGCATTTGAATGTTGAGGTAGCTTCCAGCTAGCATGAGGAACTCCAGAAAAAAACCCTAAAAAAGGGCACAACGAGTCCTAAATAAAAACACAAAACAAAAACCAGAGAAACCGGGTCAGGCTAACAGAGACCCAACCAGTCTCATAGAAACAAGGGGAGGCAACGACCAGACCCCAGAAATACAGAAACCATGGGATAAGGCCGGGTGTCTGAAACAGAGAGAGGATCTTCCCCTAACACAGTGCAACCACACTCTAGAAAGCAACTGAAGACAAAGGTCCCCAAGTCGCAAAAATGTATCTCAAAATACCAAAATATTCAGAATGAAACCTTGTGCAGCAAGCTCAGATAGGTCTGACGAACAAAACACCTGAAGCAAAAACACTGCATCTTGAATGTGAAGAAAGGAGAAACCTCAAAAAGGCTTACTGTACCTCGAATGCTCCAAGGTCGAAATAGCAGAGCAACAGATCTCAGTTCCTGCTCCAACACCAGACCAGCCTAAGCGACATACATGTCTGATAGACAGGGGGACAGAAAGACCCCAACCACAAGCCCCCAGGGAATAGAAAGAAAAAAGGGGGACTTACCCGCCCCAACAGAGCTCGGGTGCCAACCCAATCCACTCCTCCACAATAAGGCACTCCCAAGGAGAACCTCCTAGTACCTGGAACAGAGAAAAGTGCAATAGATCCGTAGGAAGACCTGTCACAACTTTCCTAGACAGTCTCTACGTAGAGATCAATTTCCAACAGGTGGAACAGAGCACACAGAGCAGTAGATGCTGCCCCTTACAGAAATAATTCACCTGATCCAACCTCCTACACACAGGGCAGGACAAAGACCCTACAGAGAGAGGAAACCCCAACTCATAAGGAAGATACACTATCCCCTCCAAAGGGAAGAGCACAGATAAGAACAGCATACATGTCCACAAATCATGAAATCATAGTATGATCAAACACGGACCGAATGAAAAATCATCCAGACTCCACTGTTGACCCAACAAAGAAAAAACTCCCCATAGAGGAGCACACTCCATCTGTCAGTTCTTAAAGCTTATAACCAGTACCCGAAGGTGGATGTGAACTCTGGCCTACCTGCTTGCAAGCCCAATGAGCTAGCCCCTATGTCACAACATAGGGTCCCTGAAAAACTGTCGTCCCGAACCAGTCCTCATAAGTCTCCAGACACCCAAGAAGGATCCAAGACAAGAACTCTGGACCAGGGACCCAGAATTGTCCTAGAATGAAAGACACCCTCAGGGAACACAAGCTACCCCGTCTGAAGCAATCAGACCTCACAGGGGATCATAACCGGGAAACCCGGAGAACGGGTACAGGACTCACTCGTAATTCCCAGCCCAAAGGGAAGAGAACACCCTTAGCCGGAGGTCAACACCCCCCAGCAAGGTATTATTTCTCTAGAGCCCAAAGGCCCCAAGGGCAGCACTAAGGGAAATGAAAACGAGAACAGATTCACCCGAAAGAGAGTAGAAAGAAAGGCTAGTCTCCATAATTCTTTCAGATTAATGTTCCAGAGGACCACACCCAAGGGAGAAGAATGCAAAGCATCCCGAACCCATGCAGAAAAACATCCCTTAAGCAAAAAGCTTGGAAAAAGAGACAACACATCCTATTGCCCCTGATATGGAGATGACTAACTCCCGAAGGAAGACAAAGCCTCACGGCCTTCACTTCCTAATTAAACGGCCTAAACACTTCAGGCCAGAAAACACTATCAAATATACGCTATACATGTTTTTAGTGTCTAGGATAAAATCCTACAGAATACACCTATATTTCTATGCCAAAGTCACCCCTCTCCGCGATCTCGCCAAACGCAGAACTCGTAGGCAGCATGGAATACAACACAACCCAGTTAATAGACAGAGGTTTAGGACTCACAATCCCGAAATGCAGATTATTAAACGGCCCACAGCTGAAACCATATTGGCAAATAGGCTGAACTACAGGCAATTATACCACCTCTTATATAAATCTCAACATAAACAACATGACCAGACCACCAACCCCTTTTGAATCAACCTGTGCATCTGAATCAACCTGTGCATCAACCTGTGCCCTACCAACCTATACAGCCAGATGGCATTTAGACCTCAACAAAGAATAAGACCTCCAGACCTGGCAACACCTATTCAACAACACCAGAAAATCTTCGACCTCTACAAAATGAATAGTACTAAACTTTAAAATACTCACAAGATGGTATCTAACCCCATCCAAACTCTTCTGATAAATGTTGGAGGATGCAACACTAAAGGTACGATGCTCCACATAGGGTGGAATTGCCCCAAAATGTATTCCTTTTGGACATCAATTTGAAAGATCTTACAACTATTCTTTGGCCCTTCTTTCATATTAAACCCAACCATGGCACTACTAAGTTATGTGTACAAACAACCTGCACAGCGGAGCGCTTACGACCATTCCATCCAAAGCTGATCCTCCTACTACGGCTCAATGGAGAGAGGGCAGGAACTACCTTCCTTCGTGTATGGCAAAGGCTGCTTCCTAAGCATGACTGCTCCACACGCTCATAGAATAACTAGTAAGTCCAAGGAAGAAAGTGCTCTAAGCCACCGAAGTAAAATATCAAAATATTATTTATTCCAAAAATAAAACCAAACATAGGTCAGTTAAAATAAAAAAATATTAGGATGATACGCTGTGTAGCTGCGTATCATCCTGATGTTTTTTTATTTTACCTGACCTATGTTTGGTTTTATTTTTGGAATAAAGAATATTTTGATATTTTACTTTGGTGGCTTAGAACACTTTCTTCCTTGGACTTACATGGCCCTACTAAGCTTACCCTTTAAGTACCCATGTAAACTCAGTCTTAAATTACTACAGTTCTCCCTTAACACAGCAAAAACTCTAATAGCACGTAACTGGAAAAAACTGCAATATCCACTTTAACAGAATGGACATCCTACATGTCAGACATGCTAGCACTAGAAGAATATGGGTGCTATAAAACACAAAAAACTTGATATGTTTTTAGATATCAAATGTATGTGGGAGTCCATATTGTATACCTATCATAACCAAACAGCCCATATCCTCGGCTCCACAGCTTAAAACATACAATTTCCAAAACATCCACACATCAAGTCCGGAGATTGGATAGGGTCTTCTATTTTGTGGTACACCGTAAACAAATTGAAAAGGTATAAAGATATAGAGATGTGTCTCGAGTCTTAATTCTTCAATGATCCAAATTTTGTTAATAACAGAGTGATTGTGAAAGACTGTATCATAACAATGCATCTTAGGTAACTTGGTGGCCTATACATGAGCAGAGAGAAGTGAGATATCCTCTAGCTATCATTATAAACCTCAAGTTAGGTCATACATGGGGCAATATACAGTGCATAGAGCTCAATTTATAGAACTGCAAAAATGTACGTACTGGTAAATTATGAATGAAGTAAAAATAATAATAAACCTCTTAAATTGACTCACAACTTGGTAGGTAGCTGACTGAAGTCATGAAGCAATTAGAGGTCTTTAGGCCTAATAAACTCATGGAGGCCTACAGGAGTCTCTATGGAGGGTCCTGGAGGGTAGAGGTAGAGACTGGCCATTTAAACTGTTCTGGCCTTGGTGGTATTTGTGTCCATTCAGAGGCATTTGTCATAAGTTGAGAAGAGGTAAGATTTTGAACTGCAGGAGAGTCCAAAGTAGATGGTAGAAGATCTTATTTGCTTAGCAGGTCTCTGGCCTGATGCGGGGTAGAAACTGTGAAATGTAGGTCATATTTAGTGATGAAAAGGCAGACTCGGTATCCCTACCTATATTTTATTGCCTTTCTCTCTTAGAACTTTGGTATAATAATGAAAGGATTTCCTTTGCTGTAGAGTGCCCCCGGGAAGATTTGAAGAGAGTTGAATTTACTGGAGAGGAGAGCCTTGTTATAATGTGTAATTTTAAACAACTTTCCTCTTTCATTTTATCACGAAATTTGCTTTGTTCTCTTGGTATTCTTTGTTGAAAGTTAAACCTAGGTAGGCTCGGTAGGCTCTTGAAGGCCGACTCTTATCTGAATGCATTTGACAGTTTTTCACTGTTGGTTCATGCGTGCCATATAGATAACATTGTGCTCACGCATTTATTTCAGATGTTATTCCTCCTCAACCTGTCTTCCAGGTCTGCTAATTTGCTTTTAAGTTGGTCGATCTGATCTGCGAGAGTCTCAGAACAATTAAGAAATTTGCATGGTCTATGGCTAAGTCTTCTTGTTTATGTTCTAATTGCTCCATTCTCTCTCCTATTTCAGCAGTTTCCCTCTTCAATTCAGAGGTAGATTTATCTAATTTTTTTGAGATGGCATTGTGAAGAGCAGAGAGCAGGTCTTTGATAGTATCAATCAGATTGTTTTGTTGAGATAAACAGTCTAAACAGATATGGTGAGTGTTCCCCAAGAACACTCACCATATCTTAGGAAAGAAAACATAATTTATGATTACCTGATAAATGTATTTATTTCCGGATATGGTGAGTCCACGGAATCATCAATTACTAGTGGGAATATCACTCTTGGCCACCAGGAAAAGGCAAAGAGCACCACAGCAAAGCTGCTATATATGTCACTTCCCTTACTCATAACCCCCAGTCATTCAGCCGAAGGGAAATGGAAAAGGAAGTTAACACAAAGGTGTAGAGGTGCCTGAGGTTTTAGTAAAAATAACGGTCTTAAAATAAAGGGTGGGCGGGACTCACCATATCCGGAAATAAATACATTTATCAGGTAATCATAAATTATGTTTTCTTTCCTAAGATATGGTGAGTCCATGGAATCATCAATTACGAGTGGGAACCAATACCCAAGCTAGAGGACACAGATGATTAGGGAGGAACAAGACAGGTAACCTAAACAGAAGGCACCACTGTTTGAAGAACTAAAAGAAGCCTCAGCCAAGGTAAAAGTATCAAATTTATAGAATTTGGAAAAAGTATGCAAAGAGGATCAAGCTGCAGCCTTGCAAATCTGTTCCACAGAAGCTTTATTTTTGAAGGCCCAGGAAGAAGACACAGCCCTCGTGGAATGAGCTGTGATTCTCTCAGGAGGTTGCTGTCCAGCAGTCTCATAGGCAAAACGAATAACACTCTTCAGCCAAAAGGAAAGAGAAGTAGCCGTAGCTTTCTAAACCCTTGCGCTTCCCAGAGAAACAAACAAACAAAGCAGAAGACTGACGAAAGTCCTTAGTCACCTGTAGATAAAATTTCAGCGCACGCACAACATCTAGGTTGTGCAACAAAAGCTCCTTATGAGAAGAAGGATTAGGACACAAAGCAGGAACAACAATTTCCCGATTAATATTCCTAACCGAAACAACCTTAGGCAGAAAACCTAACTTAGTACGCAGAACCACCTTATCAGAATGAAAAATAAGATAAGGAGAATCATACTGCAGACCCGAGAGTTCCGAAACTCTTCGAGCAGAAGAAATAGCAACAAGAAACAAAACCTTCCAAGATAACATCTTAATATCGAAGGAATGCATAGGCTCAAACGGATCTCGCTGTAAAACTTTAACAACAAGGTTAAGACTCCAGGGAGGAGTAACAGGTTTAAACACAGACCTGATCCTGAGCAAGGCCTGACAAAAAGATTGCACGTCGGGCGCATCCGCCAAACGCTTATGCAACAAAATAGACAACGCAGAAATCTGACCCTTTAAAGTACTAGCTGACAAACCCTTCTCCAGACCCTCCTGGAGAAAGGATAAAATCCTAGGAATCCTGACTTTACTCCAAGAGTAGCCTCTAGATCAGAGCTTTCCAAACTTTTCATGTTGGTGACGCACTTTTTAGACCTACATCATTTTGCGACACAGTAATTCATTCAGTTGTACTAGCAAACAGGAGGTTAAACTAACTTGTTTTAAGAGATACAGACACATACATAAATTATATAATAATGAAATTTACAAGTAACAATATGAATGTGCAATAATTAAAAAAAAAGGTTTAATAACACCAATAGCTACTTACTATTTTAATGTGATGTATGAGGTTGATGGGATGAACACAATTTCTGAATATTTGGTGGAATAGTAGATAAAGACACTCACATTTCATCATCAAGCATTTTTAAGTTTCCACTTCTTATCCATATATCAAGAGCTAGAGCAGCAATGCACTACTGGGAGCTAGTTGCAAAAAAACCCCACTGACTTCTGACTTCAGCTCAGCGTTTAAGCTGTTGCCCTCAGAGCTCGGTGAGTCCGATTGACTACTGCTTGCGCTGCAAACACACTGCTGTCCCACTCAATGACTACACATGCAGTCACAAGCCAATTAAGGAGACTACACGTGCAGTCACGAGCCAATTAAGGAGACTACACGTGCAGTCAGGAGCCAATGTCCTGCCAAAGCCACCAATGGGAATAGTTTCAGTTCCCACTGAGCTGCGCCAATTGGTTAAGATGATCTGTGACCCACTAGGTATCAATCACGTGTCAACCATGTGATATACATAGCAGGCAGGCGGAAAGTCAGAAACCAAAAAAATAAATTTAAAAAAAATTCTGCTGAAGCAGGGACACACCTACACACTGCTGCCGACACACTAGTGTGTCCCGACACACAGTTTGGAAAGCACTGCTCTAGATTCACACCAATACAGATATTTACGCCATATCTTATGGTAAATCTTTCTTGTCACAGGCTTACGAGCCTGGATCAAGGTCTCAATGACTGACTCTGAAAACCTACGCTTGGATAAAATTAAGCGTTCAATCTCCAAGCAGTCAGCTTCAAAGAAACGAGATTTGGATGAAGAAAAGGACCTTGAAGTAGAAGGTCCTTCCAGAGAAGGAGTCTCCACAGAGGCAGAGACGACATTTCCACTAGGTCTGCATACCAGATCTTGCAAAGCCACGCCGGTGCTATGAGAATCCCTGACGCCCTCTCCTGTTCCGAGCAATGACTCTTGTCAGGAGAGCAAATGGAGGAAACAGGTATGCTAGACTGAAATTCCAAGGGACTGCCAGAGCATCTATCAAGAAGGCCTGTGGATCCCTTAACCTCGAGCCGTACCTCAGTAGCTTGGCATTCTGCCGAGAAGCCATGAGATCTGATGTTATGTTGTCCGACTGGAACCTGTTAAACTGGGCTAAGGCTAACTGAGGCCAGGCCAGAAGAGCATTGAAGATCGCTCTCAGCTCTAGGATAATTATGGGAAGAACTGACTCCTCCCGAGACCATAGACCCTGAGCCTTCAACGAGCCACAGACTGCTCCCCAACCTAGAAGGCTGGCATCCATGGTCACAATCACCCAGGAGGGTATGCAAAAGCAAGTTCCCTTGGAAAGATGTTCCTGAGACAACCACCACAGAAGAGAGTCCTTTATCGCCTGATCCAGATCTATTCGCAGAGATAGATCTACATAGTCCCCGTTTCATTGACTGAGCATGCATAACTGCAGAGGTCTGAGATGGGACCGAGCGAACAGAACAACGTCCATGGAAGCCACCATCAGACCAATTACCTCCATACATTGAGCCACTGACGGCCGAGGAGAGGACTGAAGGGCAAGGCAAGAATCGAAGATCTTTGTCTTTCTGACCTCTGTCAGAAAAATCTTCATTAATAGGGAGTCTATTATGGTCCCCAAGAACACTACCCTTGTAGCTGGAACCAGAGAACCTTTTTCCCAGATTCACCTTCCATCCGTGGGAGCGAAGAAAAGACAACAAGATCTCTGTATGAGATTTTGCTTCTAGAAAATACGACACCTGAACCAGAATGTCGTCCAGATATGGCGCCACTGCAATGCCCCGAGGCCGAATCACTGCTAATAGAAAAAATTCTTGGAGCCGTGGCAAGGCCGAATGGAAGAGCCACAAACTGAAAGTGATTGTCCAAAAAGGCAAATCTCAGAAACTTGCGATGATCCTTGTGAATGAGAACATGAAGGTACGCATCTTTTAGGTCTATGGTTGTCATGAATTGACCCTCTTGGACCAAGGGAAGGATGGAACGAATAGTCTCCATCTTGAAGGATGGTACTCTAAGGAACTTGTTTAGACACTTCAGATCTAGAATTGGTCTGAAAGTTCCCTCTTTTTTGGGAACCACGAACAGATTTGAGTAAAATCCCAGACCCTGTTTCTTGCGGAGGAACAGGAACTATTATTCCCAGTGCGGAAAGATCCTTGACACAATTTAAGAATGCCTCTCTTTTTATCTGGTTTACAGATAATCTTGAGAGGAGAAACCTGCCTCTGGGGGGGGGGGAAGTCTTGAATTATATCTTGTACCCCTGGGATACGATGTCCACCACCCAGGGGTCCGGAACATCTCGTTATCCAGGCTTGAATGAATAGAGAAAGTCTGCCCCCTATTGGATCAGAACACGGATCGGGGGCCGACCCTTCATGCTGACTTGGAGTCAGCCGCAGGTTTCTTAGACTGTTTCCCCTTGCTCCAAGACTGACTAGACTTCCAGGAAGACTTGGATTGTTCTTGTTTGGAAGGAGGGGAGGGTTTACCTCTAAAGTAACGAAAGGAACGAAAATTACTCTGACGTCCTGTCTGTTTATTTCTTTTATCCTGAGGAAGAAAACATCCCTTTCCACCTGTGATATCAGAAATTATTTCAGCCAAACCAGGCCCAAACAAGGTCTTACCCTTGTAAGGGATCGCTAAGAGATTGGACTTAGATGACGCATCCGCAGACCAGGACTTCAGCCATAAGGCTCTGCGAGCTAGAACCGCAAAACCAGCCATTTTTTCTCCCAGCTTAATGACTTGTAGGGAAGCATCCGTAATAAAGGAATTGGCTAACTTAAGGGCCTTAATCCTGTCCTGGATCTCAAGAGGAGTATCTGTCTCAATAGAATCAGACAAAGCATCAGACCAGTAAGCTGCTGCGCTGGTGACAGTGGCAATACACACCGCAGGTTGCCATTGGAGACCCTGGTGAACATACATTTTCTTTAGTAAGGCCTCCAACTTCATATCCATTGGATCCTTAAAAAAACAACTATCCTCTATGGGAATAGTGATCCTCTTAGCCAAAGTGGAGATCGCTCCTTCCACCTTAGGAACGGTTTGCCATGACTGTTTAATGGAGTTAGCAATAGGAAACATTTTCTTGAAAATTGGATATGGAGAAAAAGGAATTCCAGGTCTCTCCCACTCCCGTGCAATAATCTCAGTAGCACGGTCTGGTACAGGAAATACCTCCACCGCGGAGGGAACATCAATGTACTTGTTCAGCTTACTAGCCTTCTTAGGGTTGACTACGATAGTTGTATCGGAGTCGTCCAAGGTAGCCAAAACCTCCTTAAGTAACAGACTAAGGTGTTCCAGCTTAAATCTGAAGGATACAACTTCAGAATCAGAAGAAGGAATTAGACTGAGTCTGAGATTTCACCCTCAGATGCTACCGAAGTATCTTCGACCTCAGACTTCTGAGAAGACACACCTTGGGTAGTTACCACTACAGGGAGTGCAGAATTATTAGGCAAATGAGTATTTTGACCACATCATCCTCTTTATGCATGTTGTCTTACTCCAAGCTATATAGGCTCGAAAGCCTACTACCAATTAAGCATATTAGGTGATGTGCATCTCTGTAATGAGAAGGGGTGTGGTCTAATGACATCAACACCCTATATCAGGTGTGCATAATTATTAGGCAACTTCCTTTCCTTTGGCAAAATGGGTCAAAAGAAGGACTTGACAGGCTCAGAAAAGTCAAAAATAGTGAGATATCTTGCAGAGGGATGCAGCACTCTTAAAATTGAAAAGCTTCTGAAGCGTGATCATCGAACAATCAAGCGTTTCATTCAAAATAGTCAACAGGGTCGCAAGAAGCGTGTGGAAAAACCAAGGCGCAAAATAACTGCCCATGAACTGAGAAAAGTCAAGCGTGCAGCTGCCAAGATGCCACTTGCTACCAGTTTGGCCATATTTCAGAGCTGCAACATCACTGGAGTGCCCAAAAGCACAAGGTGTGCAATACTCAGAGACATGGCCAAGGTAAGAAAGGCTGAAAGACGACCACCACTGAACAAGACACACAAGCTGAAACGTCAAGACTGGGCCAAGAAATATCTCAAGACTGATTTTTCTAAGGTTTTATGGACTGATGAAATGAGAGTGAGTCTTGATGGGCCAGATGGATGGGCCCGTGGCTGGATTGGTAAAGGGCAGAGAGCTCCAGTCCGACTCAGACACCAGCAAGGTGGAGGTGGAGTACTGGTTTGGGCTGGTATCATCAAAGATGAGCTTGTGGGGCCTTTTCGGGTTGAGGATGGAGTCAAGCTCAACTCCCAGTCCTACTGCCAGTTTCTGGAAGACACCTTCTTCAAGCAGTGGTACAGGAAGAAGTCTGCATCCTTCAAGAAAAACATGATTTTCATGCAGGACAATGCTCCATCACACGCATCCAAGTACTCCACAGCGTGGCTGGCAAGAAAGGGTATAAAAGAAGAAAATCTAATGACATGGTCTCCTTGTTCACCTGATCTGAACCCCATTGAGAACCTGTGGTCCATCATCAAATGTGAGATTTACAAGGAGGGAAAACAGTACACCTCTCTGAACAGTGTCTGGGAGGCTGTGGTTGCTGCTGCACGCAATGTTGATGGTGAACAGATCAAAACACTGACAGAATCCATGGATGGCAGGCTTTTGAGTGTCCTTGCAAAGAAAGGTGGCTATATTGGTCACTGATTTGTTTTTGTTTTGTTTTTGAATGTCAGAAATGTATATTTGTGAATGTTGAGATGTTATATTAGTTTCACTGGTAAAAATAAATAATTGAAATGGGTATATATTTGTTTTTTGTTAAGTTGCCTAATAATTATGCACATTAATATTCACCTGCACACACAGATATCCCCCTAAAATAGCTAAAACTAAAAACAAACTAAAAACTACTTCCAAAAATATTCAGCTTTGATATTAATGAGTTTTTTGGGTTCATTGAGAACATGGTTGTTGTTCAATAATAAAATTAATCCTCAAAAATACAACTTGCCTAATAATTCTGCACTCCCTGTATATCAGAAACCTTATTCACTGATTCTTTAACTTTTCTCTTGCGCTTTCCCTGCAGCATGGGAAAAGCAGACAGCGCCTCAGATACCGCAGAGGAAAACTGGGCAGCAATATCTTGCAAGGTAACTCCAGTAAAAGCATGAGAGGAAACGCAGGGCACTGCATGTGGGGACAAAAGGGATTGGGACGCTTGAGGAGAAAGCTGCGGCAAATCTGGTGCAGGAGACACCTGAACAGCATCCGCCTTAGCTAATGATGGCTCAGAATCAAAAAGTCTATTCCTATAACAAAAGGTTCTTTCAATACAGGAGGAATAAAAAGGTACTGGGGGTTCCACCTGAGCATCAAAAATTAGGCTGCAAGGCCTTCTGGTCCATCTTAACTCACAAAAAGAAAAGAAAAACAAAAATAAAAGGACTTTATTTTCTTTTAAATATTAGAAACAAAAAAAAAGCATTACTGTTCCTTTAAATAATATAAGCAAGAAAACAGAACAGAACAGCAACCAGCCCCAGGCAACCCTCTATACCTCAGCTATCTTGCTGAGGTGCCTACCTGTCCTGCTGACTGCCACCCAAAGTAGAAGACGATCCGTTTAACCCTGTACAACAACGAAAGGAGCTTGAAAAAAATAGCGAGAGGCTTCCTGTATAGCAGAGCCTCCGCTATTACATGCGCATCAACTCCGGAGTCTCACACTGCAGCGCTGACAGGAAGTAAGAAACAGCGTGAAAAACACACAGCCGTCTCTGATCAGGGGCGGTCCCAGCGGCCAAGTAAAAAAGTTTAAACATATACACGGCCGTATATAAAGAGCAGAATAACGGACCCCCAAAGTAAATCAGTTTATCTAAACTGAGCCACCAATAAATAAAAACTATCCTCATATACAGTGCCTGCTAGCTGCCATGAATTAACTCCATATAAGGAGTCAATGTAAAATAAACGTCCCTGCAGCCTTTAAGCTGTATAAGTGCCAGATGTTTCCCTCCTTATAAGAAAAATATAATTGGCACTTACCTTAGTGTGCTCATCTGTCCGGCAGCAGGACAGCTGGTTTGAGAGTGGCCATCCCACACATGGACCTGTGGACAAAAGAAAGACTGAGTAAAATTACTAAGGCTATCTGAATAGGGCAGCAAAAATGTTTGGGAAAATGCAGAAGGGATTGTACCCCACAAGTTCCCAATTGCTTACAAGCTACCACTGCCCTACTGAAGAGACTGACGTGGGCTAAGGCTAGACCCCAGGAAAGATCAGAGCAAACCTATTCTGCTTTAAAATAATAAAATCTTTATTATAGCATCAGACACCGAAACGTCATCTCCTCCTTGCACCGCAGGCAAAGAGAATGACTGGGGGTTATGGGTAAGGGAAGAAATGATCCACTACTGTGGGTTTAGGAGTAGGGAGCCCTTTCATCCTTCTTCTAGCAGTTTGAGACTTCTCACAGTCTTGAGTGGAGAACGTTACCCTAAGCAGGTAGTGTGAGGTATTGAGCAATAGAGAGCAGTCCTCAAAGTAGCCCTGGAGTATGTGGCAAAGGGTTGGCAGAGAGGGGACCTCTAGTGGGGATTATCACATTTACATCCTAAGAGAAAATGTCCACTACTGGTTGTCCATGTGTGACCTGTATATCAGAGCTGTAATTCTGTTTCTGTACTTTTCACAGTTAGTCACCTATTTTCACTCATCTTGTTTATCGTGTATCTTGTTGCGCAGCATGTGGAGTGAATCTATGGACGGTCACAAATGAGGCGGAAGCATGAGTAGTCAAGTGTCCATAATAATGTGTCAACATTCAAACTTAAGAGCTTCTGGGAGCTTCCAAGTTCTATAGACAAGCACTTCTATGACAAAAAACACCTCAGACTGCACCACGGCTCCAGAACACAAAATGACAGTGCTGCACAATAACAGCCATAGCAGCCTGCAGTAGGAATGCAGGAAAATGGGAAAATAGTTGTATCTCTTCTTGTAGAGAAGTGAGAATGGAGGTATGTAAAGTTTCTGATCAAATGGCTCTAGAGATCTGTAGATAGTAGACTTAGAGGGCTAGTGTATGACTAAGAAGACACTGGTGGCAAAGGCCAGACCGTATTATATTAATGTCTGTCCTGAGGATGGCAGTATTTTGATAAAGTGGCAGGTCCACAGGCAGTCAACTGGAGGCAGTTAGAGAGCCCCAGATAACCGTGTTCGCCGAGCACATGGCGCCTCTGGGTGGCAAAGTTTCCTCTCTCACTCTGCAATTCCTCTTGGCTGGAAGGAAAGTGGTAAAGTATCACTGCCAAATGGTTACGGCAATTCCCACAATTGTTGTCACTAGGTTGTGTAGTAAAAATAAGATGTTTTATCCCCACTAACTGCGGAGCTTCTCCTGTGCACGTCTGTTCACAGTGCCGGTCAGGCTCTGCCCCCTTTATTTTATTTTTTAACTGAAATTGTATGCCTAACATGATATTAATCTGGATCTGGATGTTTACCTTTTATATCCTTCTGATGGTACAACCATTGTATTCACGACTAATGTACCACAGGTTTGTTATACTGTTCTTTTGTTTCAATAAAAAGGATTTCTAACAACAACAAAAAAGGGCTGGTCTCTCCTGCACCATATGACCAGAGCGCACCAAACTTTCCCATGTGCAACTGAACGACAGCTTTAAAATTATACCAAACACATGCTTCCTCTAGAAGCCCGGGGCTTATCCCTTAAAGTTACCGGACATAAAAGCACGCGGGGCTAAATGTTATGCCTGGGAAACCTTATCTCCCGGACACTAAAGGGGAGAGCAGGGGAAAGTATGTGATTGACCTTTGCATGTTTACATTTTACACTTTGTACAGTATAAAAATCCTGTGTCTTGATCCTTAAAGTGTGTTACTCTTAACTGCACTAAGCCTTGTCTGGTGTTTGTATGGAAGCATAATCACTGCAAATAGGGCTATTAGTCGAGTAGTCTGGTAGAGCGGCGGAAGAGGGGTTAATACATATAGTGGCGGCAGGTTAATAATTGTATTATAGTGTTTTTGCGATGCGGTAGGGCCTCGGTTTAGGGTTTAATAGGTAGTTTATGGGTGTTAGTGTACTTTGTAGCACTTTAGTTATGAGTTTTATGTTACGGCTTTGTAGCGTAAAACTCATAACTACTGAGTTTAGATGGCGGTACAGATCTGGTCATTTTAGGCTGTACCGCTCACTTTTTGGCCTCCCAGGCAAACTCGTAATACCGGCGCTATGGAAGTCCCATTGAAAAAGGACTTTTTTAAAAGTGCGGTACTGACGTTGGGTGATGGCCAAAAAGGTGTGCGGTACACCTATTCTGACAAGACTTGTAATAGCGGCGTTAGGGAAAAAGCATTGTTATGGGCCATAATGATGCTTTTTCACTCATAACGCAAAACTCGTAATCCAAACTCAGCTTCTTAGTTAGATTTAGGCACAAAATCCGACTGCTCCATTATAGCTTATACCAAAGCAACTGCAATAAACTAGCCTTTACCTGACGTGCAGAACTGCAATGCACAAAATACAAACTAAGGGCGGCAAAAAAAACAACGCACGCAAAACAGCAAGGGAATAGTGTAAATGATCTGTCCCTAGGCCATATATATTAGCAAAAAAAAATAAATTAAAAAATAAAATATATATGCTTAAAAAGTGCCTATAACATAACTATAGGAGTGTCTAACCATTAATAAATAATACTCACCAATAGAAAACAAGCAGCAGACAGCCAAACCAGTACTGAAGCATATCAGCAGAGGTTATGGAACAGGGGTATATTGTAGATCCATAAAGGAAGGCAAAAGACAAGTCCCTGCAACCAATTATAGAGGGTTTATGAAAAATGTCCCATGAGGTCAAAAAAGAATCCCAAACCATACCCCATACACATCCCTCTGACAAGCACTGTACTCTGAGAAGAAAACAAGCCTCAATATAGACTGAAAACCCCTCTCTCTGAAGAATCACATGTACATCTTCACTCTTCAACCACCTAAGTGGAGGCAAAGTAAAGACAGATATATGTGAGATGGTGAGATGGGAGGGGTTTTATATTGCTCTTAGGGTTTGGGAATCTTTGCCTCCTCCTAATGGTAGAGAAGAGTAATTCCCAGAAGTAATGGATTGTGGACTCTCACCACCTGTATGAAAGAAATCCATTATTTAAATCAAGACTTACAAACTAGTGATTTAAATCAAATCCACACTGTTGAAATCTTTGAACATCTTAATAATTAGAAACAGAACACTGAAGCCACAGATACTCATATTCGGCTAGATTACGAGTCTTGCGTTAGCCTTAAAAAGCAGCGTTGAAAGGTCCCAACGCTGCTTTTTAACGCCCGCTGGTATTACGAGTCTTGCAGGTACAGGTGTACCGCTCACTTTTTTTCCGTGACTCGAACATACCGCAAATCCACTAACGTCAATTGCGTATCCCATATTTTCAATGGGATTTTCCCAACGCCGGTATTACGAGTCTTGGAAAAAGTGAGAGGTACACCCTCTCCTGTCAAGACTGTTACCGCATTTAAAAGTCAGTAGTTAAGAGTTTTATGGGCTAACGCCACATAAAACTCTTAACTAAAGTGCTAAAAAGTACACTAACACCCATAAATTACCTATTAACCCCTAAACCGAGGCTCCCCCACATTGCAAACACTTAAATACATTTTTTAACCCCTAATCTGCCGACCGGACATTGCCGCCACTTTAATAAATATATTAACCCCTAAACCGCCATACTCCCGCCTCGCAAACACTAGTTAAATATTATTAACCCCTAATCTGCCGTCCCTAACATCGCCGCCACCTACCTACATTTATTAACCCCTAATATGCCGCCCCCAACGTCGCCGCCACTATATTAAAGTTATTAACCCCTAAACCTAAGTCTAACCTTAAACCTAACACCCCCCAAATTAAATATAATTTAAATAAATCTAAATAAAATTACTACAATTAAATAAATTATTCCTATTTAAAACTAAATACTTACCTATAAAATAAACTCTAAGATAGCTACAATATAACTAATAGTTACATTGTAGCTATCTTATGATTTATTTTTATTTTACAGGCAACTTTGTATTTATTTTAACTAGGTAGAATAGTTATTAAATAGTTATTAACTATTTAATAGCTACCTAGTTAAAATAAAGACAAAATTACCTGTAAAATAAAACCTAACCTAAGTTTCAATTACACCTAGCACTACACTATAAATAAAATAATTACCTAAATTAAATTAAACTAATTACAATTAAATAAAAGAAACTAAAGTACCAAAAAAACAACAACACTAAATTACAAAAAATAATAAAATAATTACAAGAATTTTAAACTAATTACACCTAATCTAATCCCCCTAATAAAATAAAAAAGCCCCCCAAAATAAAAAAAAAACCCTACCCTATACTAAATTACAAATAGCCCTTAAAAGGGATTTTTGCGGGGCATTGCCCCAAAGTAATCAGCTCTTTTACCTGTAAAAAAAAAAGTACAATACCCCCCAACAATACCCCCTTAATTAAACCTAACACTAACCCCTTGAAGATCACCCTACCTTGAGACGTCTTCACCCAACCGGGCAGAAGTGGTCCTCCTAACGGGCAGAAGTGTTCATCCTATCCGGGCAGAAGAGGTCCTCCAGACGGCAGAAGTCTTCATCAAGGCAGCATCTTCTACCTTCATCCATCTGGAGCGGAGCGGGTCCATCTTCAAGCCATCCGACGCGGAGCATCCTCTTCAAACGACGTCCAACTGAAGAATGAAGGTTCCTAGGAAAAATCCTAATGGCTGATCCAATCAGCCAATAGGATTGAGCTGGCATTCTATTGGCTATTCCAATCAATGATTGGATGAGCCAATAGGATTGAACTTCAATCCTATTGGCTGATTGCATCAGCCAATAGGATTTTTTCTACCTTAATTCCGATTGGCTGATAGAATCCTATCAGCCAATCGGAATTCAAGGGACGCCATCTTGGATGACGTCATTTAAAGGAACCTTCATTCTTCAGTTGGACGTCGTTTGAAGAGGATGCTCCGCGTCGACTGGCTTGAAGATGGACTCGCTTTGCTCAGGATGGATGAAGATAGAAGATGCCGCCTGGATGAAGACTTCTGCCCATCTGGAGGACCTCTTCTGCTCGGATAGGATGAAGACGTCTCAAGGTAGGGTGATCTTCAAGGGGTTAGTGTTAGGTTTAATTAAGGGGGTATTGGGTGGGTTTTAGAGTAGGGTTGAGTGTGTGGGTGGTGGGTTGTAATGTTGGGGGGGTATTGTACTTTTTTTTTTTTTTACAGGTAAAAGAGCTGATTACTTTGGGGCAATGCCCCGCAAAAAGCCCTTTTAAGGGCTATTTGTAATTTAGTATATGGTAGGGATTTTTTTTTATTTTGGCGGGCTTTATTATTTTATTAGGGGGATTAGATTAGGTGTAATTAGTTTAAAATTCTTGTAATTATTTTATTATTTTTTGTAATTTAGTGTTTTGTTTTTTTTGTACTTTAGTTTATTTTATTTAATTATAATAAGTTTAATTTAGGTAATTATTTTATTTATAGTGTAGTGTTAGGTGTAATTGAAACTTAGGTTAGGTTTTACAGGTACTTTTGTCTTTATTTTAGCTAGGTAGTTATTAAATAGTTAATAACTATTTAACAACTATTGTACCTAGTTAAAATAAATACAAAGTTGCCTGTAAAATAAAAATAAATCCTAAGATAGCTACAATGTAACTATTAGTTATATTTTAGCTATCTTCGGGTTTATTTTATAGGTAAGTATTTAGTTTTAAATAGAAATAATGTATTTAATTGTAGTAATTTTATTTAGATTTAAATTATATTTAAGTTAGGGGGGGTGTTAGGGTTAGACTTAGGTTTAGGGGTTAATAACTTTATTATAGTGGCGGCAACGTTGGTGTGGTAGATTAGGGGTTAATAAGTGCAGGTAGGTTGCTGCGACATTGGGGGTGGCCGAGTAGGGGTTAATAAATATAATGTAGGTGTCAGCGATGTTGGGGGTAGCAGATTAGGGGTTCATAGGTATAATGTAGGTGGCGGCGGTGTCCGGAGCGGCAGATTAGGGGTTAATAATATAATGTAGGTGGCGGCGATGTCCGGGGTGGCAGATTAGGGGTTAATAAGTGTAAGGTTAGGGGTGTTTAGACTCGGGGTTCATGTTAAGGTGTTAGGTGTTAAGGTGTATTGAGGTGAGATGTGGAGTTAAATTTTGCTCTCCGCTCACTTTTCTGCGGCTAACGCCGGGTTTGTAAAAACCTGTAATACCAGCGCTGTTTGTAGGTGAGCGGTGACTGGAAAATGCTTGTTAGCACCGCAAGCCTTACCGACAAAAACTCGTAATCTAGCCGATTGTTTCTTTACAATCCTATATAATAAAAGGCCAGGTATGTTTGTCAAATGCAGTCATGCGCAGTAGAGACTGCAGAGGACAAACATACCTGGCCTTGATCAGCAGAGAAGTGCGCACTGCAGATGCTGCCTGGGGGTGTCGTGGCCGGGCGTATCGTGATGGGGTGTGACCTCACGGGCGTGACAAGGGGGCATGGCCTCACGGGTGTGATAAGGGGCGTGGCCTTGTGGGGGGCACGTGTGGAGGGGCGTGGCCAACAGGAGAGAGGTGGGAGAGACCAAAAGAGTGTGGGAGAGACCAAAAGAGAGGTGGGAAATATAGAAAGCGAGCAAAAGAGGGGAGAGAGAGAGAGCAAAAGAGGGGGGAGAGAGCAAAAGAGGAGGAGAGAGAGCAAAAGAGGGGGAGAGAGAGCACAAAAGAGGGAGAGAGAGATCAAAAGAGGGAGAGAGAGAGCGCAAAAGAGGGAGAGAGAGAGAGAGAGCGCGCAAAAGAGGGGAGACAGAGCTCAAAAGAGAGGAGGGAGAAAGAGAGCAAAATAGAGGGAGAGAGCTCAAAAGAGAGGGGGGGGGAGAGCACAAAAGAGGGGGAGAGAGAGAGCACAAAAGAGGGGGAGAGAGAGCACAAAAGAGGGGGAGAGAGAGAGCACAAAAGAGGGGGAGAGAGAGAGCACAAAAGAGGGGGAGAGAGAGAGCACAAAAGAGGGGGAGAGAGAGAGCACAAAAGAGGGGGAGAGAGAGAGCACAAAAGAGGGGGAGAGAGAGCTCAAAAGAGAGGGGGAGAGAAAGCGCAAAAGAAAGGGAGAGAGCTCAAAAGAGAGGGGGGGAGAGAGAACTCAAAAGAGAGGGGGGGAGAGAGAGAACTCAAAAGAGAGGGGAGAGAGAGCGCAAAAGAGAAGGGGGAAAGAGAGCGCAAAAGAGAAGGGGGAGAGAGAGAGCGCAAAAGAGAAGGGGGAGAGAGAGAGCATAAAAGAGAAGGGGAGAGAGCTCAAAAGAGAGGGAGAGAGCTCAAAAGAGAGGGAGAGAGAGAGAGCGGAAAAGAGAGGGAGAGAGCTCAAAAGAGAGGGGGAGAGAGAGAGCTCGAAAGAGAGGGGGAGAGAGAGAGCGTAAAAGAGAGGGAGAGAGAGAGAGCGTAAAAGAGAGGGAGAGCTCAAAAGAGGAGGGAGAGAGAGAGCTCAAAAGAAAGGGGGGGGAGAGAGAGTGCAAAAGAGGGAGAGAGAGAGCGCAATAGAGGGAGAGAGAGAGCGCAAAAGAGGGAGAGAGAGCACAAAAGAGGGGGAAAGAGCGCAAAAGAGGGCGAGAGAGAGCACAAAAGAGGGGGAGAGAGAGCACAAAAGAGGGGGAGAGAGAGCACAAAAGAGGGAGAGAGAGAGCTCAAAAGAGAGGGAGAAAGAGAGCGCAAAAAACAGGGGGAGAGAGAGCTCAAAAGAGAGGGAGAAAGAGCTCAAAAGAGAGGGAGAAATAGCTCAAAAGAGGGGAGGAGAGAGCAAAAGAGGGGGGAGAGAGAGAACGCAAAAGAAGGGGGAGAGAGAGAACTCAAAAGAGGGGGGAGAGAGAGAACTCAAAAGAGAGGGGGAGAGAGAGCGCGCAAAAGAGAAGGGGGAAAGAGAGCGCAAAAGAGAAGGGGGAGAGAGATCAAAAGAGAAGGGGGAGAGAGATCAAAAGAGAGGGAGAGCTCAAAAGAGAGGGGGGAGAGAGCGCAAAAGAGGGGGGAGAGAGAGCTCAAAAGAGAGGGGGAGAGAGAGCGTGCAAAAGAGAAGGGGTAAAGAGAGCGCAAAAGAGAAGGGGAGAGAGAGAGCGCAAAAGAGAAGGGGAGAGAGAGAGCGCAAAAGAGAAGGGGGAGAGAGAGAGATCAAAAGAGAGGGAGAGCTCAAAAGAGAGGGGGGAGAGAGCGCAAAAGAGAGGGGGAGAGAGCGCAAAAGAGAGGGGGAGAGAGCGCAAAAGAGAGGGGGAGAGAGCGCAAAAGAGAGGGGGAGAGAGCGCAAAAGAGAGGGGGAGAGAGCGCAAAAGAGAGGGGGAGAGAGCGCAAAAGAGAGGGGAGAGAGCGCAAAAAGAGAGTGGGAGAGAGAGCAAAAGAGGGGAGAGAGAGCAAAAGAGGGGGAGAGAGAGCAAAATAGGGGAGAAAGAGCAAAATAGGGGAGAGAGAGCAAAATAGGGGAGAGAGAGCAAAATAGGGGAGAGAGAGAGCAAAATAGGGGAGAGAGAGAGCAAAATAGGGCGAGAGAGAACAAAAGAGGGGTGAGAGAGAAGAAGAGGGGGATGAGAGAGAGAAAGCGAGCAAAAGAGGGGGGAGAGAAATAGAAAAAGAGGGGGGAGAGAGAGCAAAAGAGGGGGGAGAGAGAGCGCAAAATAGGGGGGGAGAGCTCAAAAGAGAGGGGGAGAGAGAAAGAGTGCAAAAGAGAGGGGGGAGAGAGAGGGAGCAAGGGTTGGAACCGCGGGGTTCTCAAAAAATTGGCCCGTGTACACGGTGTAAATAAATGCAATGTCTAATGCTATTATCATTCCCTCGATTTGTTTTAAAAAGCTGTATGACGTCTTCTTAGTTGTACAATTCTTTTAAGTCTGATGGATGGATTGTTTCCCCCTTCCTTAGTTCTTCCCTTTTTTTTTTTGCTATGTTGCAAATATTTAAAAATTCTAATAAAATATATTTGAAAAAAAACAGAACACTGCAAAAACAAAGATCAAAACATAGATTAATGGTACTTGCCATTTTTAGCGATTCGTTCAATCCCCATTGTTTTACCCAATGGATCAGAGGCAGTTTTTCGTTCCACATTAACAGTGTATTTTACACCTGAAATGTCAATATTAACACTTAGACGTTTCTCCTTCATGGCTTTTTCCAATTCCCAGTTCGCTGATTTATGAAAGGGCACAAATTTTGAGCCATCATGATATCGCCATTCCACCAAGTTACTATAGAGATCTTCTTCTCGCTCTCTAGTTTTCTTATTTCTTATTGCCTTTATTATTTTTTGAATTTGATTTGATATTTCCAAAACATCTCTGGTAAGACCAGAAACTGTGATAGTACAACTATGAGAATCAAAAGAGATTGAGACTTGAAATCGCTTCTGAAGATCTGATAATTTCCGATGGTCCTGCTCTTCAAACTCCCTGATCCATTCATCTGTGATTTTATTCTCGTGCTGTTCTTTTAATATAAGATCCCTGAGCCAAGAGGAAGCATTCTTCACATTATCTTTGTTTCTACCACAGATGTGGAAAATAGCTGGTTCAATGTTTTCATTCAATTCAAATACTTTGAGCTCTTCTTCTTCTTTAGGGGTTGTTTTGAAAATATTCATTAATGAGGCTGTGATCAAAGGACAAAACAGAAATATTATTTTAGTAACAAAAATTCTAAACAAGAAGTAATATATACAGGATCTATACAAATAGATTTATATTGCAAATTGAATATTTGTGATCTCTCTCAAAATACTGCTAATGCGCTCACAAGTAACCCAAAGCAGGCAAGGTGTTTGAATGGTGATGCCTGGGGCTGGCAAATCATATTTGCATATGCCCCTGAAACAGTTATAACATTTACTAGAAGAAGTATGCTAATACAAGTATATTGCAAATGTGCTTCTTTTCAAAATAGCACTAATACACATTTTAGTTTTCACTATTAACTCATTAGGATAATGTATGTATGTGTCTCTACATAATACAAATCATATTAGTGAACTTCCCTTAATAAGGTAAAAAACTAAATTTATGGTTACCAGATAAATTCCTTTCTTTCCTGGCAGCGAGAGTCCGCGACTTCATTCAAAACTGTTAGGAATATCAACACCTGGCCACCAGGAGGAGGCAAAGAAACCCCAGCAAAGGCAATAAATATCCCTCCCACTTCCCCCTCCGCCAGTCATTCAGCCGAGGCAACAAGAAAAAGCAGGAGAAACATTAGGGTATCGAGGTGCCAGAAGAAAAAAAAATAATAGGTAAGCCGTCTAAAAATAATACGGGAGGGGTCGTGAACTCTCCCTGCCAGTAAGGAAAAGAATTTATCTGGTAAGCATAAATTTTGTTTTCGTTCCCAAGGCAGGGAGAGTCCATGACTTCATTCATAACCAATACCCAAGCTCCAGAGGACACTGATGAATAAACGGGAGGGACAAAAAGAAAAAATGCGGACCCTAAACTGAGGGCACCACCGCCTGTAACACCTTTCCCAAAAGCTGCTTCAGCAGAAGAGAAAACATCAAATTTGCAGAATTTAGAAAAAGTATGCAAGGAGGAACAGGTAGCCAGCCGCCTTACATATCTGATCCATAGAAGCTTTGTTCTTAAAAGCCCAGAAAGAAGCAACTGCCCTAGTGGAATGAGCAGTAATTCTCTCAGGAGGCTGCTGCCCCGCTGTCTCATAAGCTAAGCGGATGATATTCCTCAATCACAAAGACAATTAAGTTGCAGTGTTCTGGCATAAAGAACGAACAAAGATGAAGATTGCCTGAAATCCTAAGTAGCTTGTAGGTATAATTCTAAGGCACGAACCACGTCCAGATTGTGAAGTAAACGTTTCTTAGACAAGGAAGGTTTAGGACAAAAGGAAGGAACAACAATCTCTTGATTGATGTTGCGATCTGAGACCAACTTGGGTAGAAAACAGCCTTATCAGCATGGAACACAAGGTAAGGGGGATCACATTGAAACGCAGAAATCTCAGGCACTCTGCAAGCTGAGGCAATAGCCAACAAAAACAGAACCTTTCAGGACAAAAGTTTGAGATCAACAGTATGCATGGGTTCAAATGGAGCTTGTGACAAAACACGAAGAACAAGGTTGAGGCTCCAAGGAGGAGCAACAGGTCTGAACAATGCCAATCTTCTATGCAGCAAAACCAATAGATATCTGACCCTTCAGAGAAATGGCGGAAAAGCCCTTCTCCAAACCATTCTGGAGAAAGGACAAAAAAACAGAAACCTTCACCTTGTGCCATGAAATACCACGTTCCTCACACCAATGAAGATAAGTCCGCCAAACCTTATGGTAAATGCACCTAGTAACTGGCTTCCGAGCCTGGATTAATGTATCTATGACTTTATCAGAGAGGCCTCTCTTGGCTAAGACTAAGTGTTCAAGTCCCACGCACTCAAACGTAGAGAGTCTAGATTCTGATGTAGGAACAGGCCCTGCATTAAAAGGTCCTCCGGATAAGGTCACCTCCAAGGAGGAGAGGAGGACATCCTCACTAGATCTGTAAACCAGGTCCTTTGCGGTCCAGGAAGGAGCTATTAAAATCACTCTGGCCCGCTTCGGTTTGATGCAAGCCACTACATGAGGTAGAAGAGCCAAAGAAGGAAAAAAATATATATACAAGTCTGAACCTCCAAGGAACCGCTAACGCATCTGCCTGAGGATCCCTCAATCTCGGCCCGTACCTGGGAAACTTGGTATTGAGACGAGAGGCCATGAGAGCTATATCCGGAAACCCCATCTGAGTGTTATCTCTGAAAACACCTCGGGTGGAGAGACCATTCTTCCGGGTGAAAGGATGGTCTGTTGAGAAAGTCTGCTTCCCAGTTCTCCACCCCCGGAATGTGGATTGCTGAGAGACAGCAGTTGTGGACTTCCACCCACAACATCTAACACCCAAGGATTTTGTACATCCTGCACCCAGACCTCTGAGAAAAGAGACAATGTGCCGCCTACCTGATCCGATCCCGGATCAGGGGCCACCCCTTCATGACAATATATTATCAGCGGGCTTCTTGGTTTGTTTGGAAGACTGGGAAGGCTTCCAAGTACTCTTGGACTGCTCGGACTTGGAGGCCGATTGGGTCCGCTGAGTATTGCCTGACCGAAAAGAACGAAAATTAGTCGACTGATGACCCTTGCGTCTCGCTTTCTTATCCTGGGGTAGGAAAGAACCCCCCCCATGTAACAGTGGAAATGATGCAATCCAGCCCAGGGCCAAATAAAACCTTTTCTTTAAAAGGTAAGGAAATAAGTCTGGATTTGGAGATTATCAGCTGACCAAGACTTCGACCAGAGGGCCTTGCGTGCAAGGACCGCAAACCCTGAAGCCTTGGCATTCAAATGAACAATCTGCATATTAGCATCACAGATAAAGGAATTTGCTATCCTTAGAGCCTTGAGCCTTTCCAGAATCTCATCCTGAGAAGATTCGTCTTCAATTAACTCTGACAAGGTGTCACACCAATAAATGGCTGTGTCCGCTACAGTGGACACCGCAGCTACCAGTTGAAAAAGAAATCCCATAAGTTGGAACATTCTTCTCAAGTAGCTCTCTCTTTTTTATCCATAAAAGAAGAGCTGCCCTCCAAAGGGATGGTAGTATGCTTTGCAAGAGTAGAATTGGCTCTGTCTACCTTAGGAATGGAGCTCCACAGTTCGAGATGGGAGTCAGGAAATGGAAATAGTTTCTTAAAAGTCAAAGAGAGAGAAAAAGGAGTTCCAATCGTCTCCCATTTACTCAAGATAATACTCGCCATGCGGACTGGGACCGGAAAGGTCTCAGGGGCCTTCTTTTCTTCATAGACCCTATCTAGCTTAGGGATCTTAGGTTCCTCCGTAAGCTTAGCCTCTGGAACCTCCAAAGTAGATAAAACCTCCTTTAAAAGGAAACTGAGATGTTCAATTTTAAATCTGAACTTTGATTCCTCAGAGGCAGGCCTTAACCTTTGAAGTCTCTGCTTCTGAGAGTTCACCCTCTGATGCGACAGAGGATAGCTCTTTCTCAGAAAAATGAGATAGGTTAGTCAATTCTGACTGGAGAGAAGGAATATCTTCCAGTTCAGCAGGACTATGCTTAACCTTTCTCTTACACTTCCCAGAAATAGGTAAGGCGCTTAGGGCCGCTGATACAGCACATTTTAATTGTGATGAAAAAATCTGCTGGGAAATAACCCCCTCCAACAGACAGCACAGACGAGCTGCGGGGAACTGCTTGTGAGTTAGGGTTAAATCTGGTTTGTGGAGAGAGGAAAGGCATCTCCTGGACAACAGAGTCCTGAGAGGTGGAAGGCTCAGAGGGGATTAACTTATCAGAAGGCATCACATTTCTAGCCACCTTTCTAGCTTCTAAAATGACCCATAGGCAGATGGAGCAAAATTGAGCAGGAGAACAAACCATGGTCTCCTCGCAATAAAGACAATTTTTTGAAATAGCAATCACAGATGCAGAACCCTCAGAAGGGTTAGCATCAGAGTTCTCCATAGCAAGTAACGGTTCACAACACAGCTAAAGAAAAAAATGAATACATAGGCACCTCTACCTGCCCTAGGCTGGGTTACTCACCACCTAACAGTAGCTCAGTACAGTTGAAGTACTAAGTAGAGTTTCCTGAGACCACAAAATGGCAATGTGGTAAGCGAGCAGCTCCGCAATCGCTATGAAGGAGGAAATGAAGTCGGTCACGTGGGGCGCAAGTTAAGCCCGTCCCCACTACTGGTCCAAGCGTGCAGAAGCAAAATGTATGCTTACCTGATAAATTTATTTATTTATTGATACGGTGAGTCCACTGAATCATCAATTACTGTTGGGAATATCACTCATGGCCAGCAGGAGGAGGCAAAGAGCACCACAGCAAAGCTGTTATATGTCACTTCCCTTCCCACAATCCCCAGTCATTCGAACAAAGGAAAATGGAGAAAAAGGAAATAACACAGGGTGTAGAGCTGCCTGAGATTAAAGTTAAAAATAACGGTCTTAAAATAAAGGGCAAGCCGTATCTGGAAATAAATCATCAATTACCGGGAACCAATACCCAAGCTAGAGTACACCAATAATTAGGGAGGGACAAGACAGGTAACCTAAACAGAAAGCACCACTGCTTGAATAACCTTTCTCCCAAAAGAACCTCAGCCGAGACAAAAGACTCCAATTTGTAAAATTTTGACAGAGAATGCAGAGAAGACCAAGCTGCAGCCTTGCAAATCCGTTCCACAGAAGCTTCGTTTTTGAAAACCCAAGAAGAAGAGACAGCCCTAGTGGAATGAGCTGTAATTCTCTCAGGAGACTGCTGCCCAGCAGCCTCATAAGCAAAACCAATTCTACTTCTCAACCAGAGAGAAAAAGAAGTAGCAGAAGCTTTCTGACCCTTACATTTCCCAGAGAAACAAACAAGCAGAAAAATGGTGAAAATCCTTAGTCGCCTGTAAATAAAATTTTAAAGCACGCACAACCACTAAGTTGTACAACAAATGTTCTTCAGAAAAGAAGAACTACAACAATTTCCTGATAAAAATATTTCTGTCCAAAACCACTTTACAAACGAACCTAACTTAGTACCAAGAACCGCCTCATCGGCAGGAAAGATAAGATATGGTGAATCACACTGCAAAGCTGAGAGTTCAGACACTCTCCAAACAGAAGAGATAGCAATAAGAAACAAAACCTTCCAAGATAACAGCTTAATATCTATGGAATGCAATGGCTCAAACAGAGCTTGCTGCAAAACTTTAAGAACAAAAGTTAAGGCTCCCAGGAGGAGCAACAGTCTTAAACACAGGCCTGATTCTGACCAAGGCCTGACAAAAAAATTGCACATCTGTCACGTCCACCAGACACTTATGCAGCAAGAAAAGATAATGCAGAAATCTGATCCTTCAGAGAACTGACTGACAAAACTCCAGTCATGCTCATGACTAAGGGGTTAAAACCCTGAAACGTTGCTGTTTTAAACAATTCCTATTAAAGGTTAATAAATCCTCTAAGTGCTGGTGACGCAAAGTTTGTGATTAATGCCTTAAATAAGTCTCAGACTGCTTCCCAGCCCAGCAGGCTGGTGTCCGTGGTCACATCATCCAGGAATGTCTCCTGAAACACGCACCCTGAGACAGATACTCCTGAAAAACCACCACGGGAGAAAGTCTCTTGATGATTGATCTAGATCGATCTCCTGAGACAGATCTGAATAATCTCCATTGTATGGAAAATAGCAAAAAGGAAATGATGTCCATACACAGAGTCACTGAAAAGTGAAGGGAAAATCAACTGCAGCTAGATTCAAATTCTAAACCATCTGGTGGAAAGATGGTTAAGCTTTTAACCCGGACCATTAGAGCTTGCTGTTTGCTGGACAGTAGACAGCAGAGAAAGGAAAATAAAGAAATCCTTGATTAGCTGACCTCTGATAGAATCTTCTCCTAGATAGAGAATCTATTAAAGGTCCCCCCAAAAAAAATCACCCTTGAGGATGGAACATGGGAACTCTGCTCCAGATTCATTTCCCATACATGGGAAAGTAGATTGGACAAGATCTCCCAAAAGAGAGTTTGCTCGAAGGAAGGATGACACCTGAACCATATATTGTCCAGAAAGCACCTTTGCAATACCCCAAGACCTAAAAGTCTTTCTAAGAAGACAAAACTCAGAGACTTGAGAAGATCCCGATCATGGGAACAATAAATACACATCCTTCAGGTCTATATTTGTTATGAACAGGCCCACTTGCAGCAAAGGAGAATCGATACTACTTTGAAGGGCAGAACCTGAGAAACTTGAGGTAAATACCTAGATCCCTTTCCCAGACTGGGACTGGGACTATCACTCCCAGAAAAGGTCCTGAACCCAGTTCAAGGAATGCTTCTCATCATACGCGGATTGCAGATACTCCAGAAGGAGAAATCTACCCCTGGGAGGAATCTTAGAATGGACTAAGTTTGGTTGGCTTCCCAAAGAATTGACTGACCCTGCAGAAATAGGAAAAGGAAAACTTTCCTTTAGTCTACTCTCTTGATGGGTGATATTTCCCCCGTAAAGTCAGAGGATAATTCTGCCAGACCAAGTCATAGGGATCCAAGTTCTCTGAGCCATGCATTTTAATGGAGTCAGCGACAGGAAAATCCTTTAAAAGGATGGGAGACAGGGAGAAAGGTATTCCTAGCTTCTCCTATTCCTGTAAAAACATCCAAGGCACGTCTAGAAAATACCTCCTCATAGGAAGGAACATCATGGAAATGATAAAGTTCAAAACACTTTCAAAGGTTGACAACGACAGGGAATCAATGTCTTCCAAGTAGCCAAAACCTCATTTAACAGTACACGAGGTGTGCAAGCATACGTCTAAAGGAGACCACTTCAGCATCAGATGAAGGAATTATACTGTCTGAATCTGAGATTTTACCCTCAGAATCTACCGGCGAAACCTCCGCACCAGACTTAGGAGAGAGGGCGACCTGTGTAGCAGAATGAGGAACAGAAACCTTACTATCTGAATTTTAAATATCCTCTTGCTTTTTCCTTGTAGGTAAGGAAAAAAACAGATAAAGCCACAGATACCGCAGAGGATACCTGAACTGCAAAATCTGTAGGCAAATACACTACTCCAGGAGATAGAGAGGAACCGCAGGGCACCGCATGTGACGCCATTGAGGCTTGGGACGATTAAGGAGAAAGCTGTGGCATTGCCTAGACAGCATCTACCTGAGAGACATTGGGTTCAGGAAAAAAACCTATTTCAGCATGTGAAGTTTGTAGCTAAGCAAGCAGCACATATTACAACCATTTGCGCTATAACAAATAACATAAAGAACAAGAGACAGAGATGTTCTTGATTGAGAAGTAAATTAAAAGAAAAACTTTTATTAAAACATACAAATATGTACATATGTAACTATGTAAATATGTAAATATGCTGTGTACTTTCTATAAAGTACTGGTAGGGCTTCTGAGAATGATACTAACGCTAAGCTAGAAAAACCAGACCATTTTCAAACACCTCAGCTTAACTGAAGTAGGACAATTCATATTAAAAAAATCTCTGTTTTTAAAAAATTTCACTCCGCTTCCCCAGCCTAACTCAGCCCTGGAAGCACAACCGATCTACCTGTGTAGTGATCGAGAATGAAATTAATAACATATCATTGGGGGTGCCACTCCGCTTACTGACTTCTACCACAAGTCTAAAGCAAAGCGGAGAAATGGGTCACATGACCCGCCAAAAAAAACTGCATTGCATACAAGAGTAAACCTACTCTGGCTTTCTATACCATGGGCAGCAAATATGTTAGGAAAACGCAGCAAGGCCCACCTTACAAGTTCCTAACTGCTTTAAAGCCACCACTGCCCTACTGAAGAGACTAACGTGTAGTACAACTAGACCCAATCTTGAGCGGAAAGGTCAGAGCAAACCTACTCTGGTTTTCAAAATAATAAAATCTTGATTGAAGTGAAATCTTCTTCAGACACCAAAACTTCACCTTCTCCTTGCACCGAAGGCAAAGAGAATGACTGTGGATAGTGGGAAGGGAAGTGACATATAACAGCTTTGCTGTGGTGCTCTTTGCCTCCTCCTGCTGGCCAGGAGTGATATTCCCAACAGTAATTGATGATTCCTTGGACTGACCGTATCTTAGGAAAGAAATAAATTAACTGTGCAGCACTAATAAAATTAAAAAATACCATTCTGCTTCCATCTGCTATGGGGAAACCCATGAGCCCAATAAAAATGTATAGCCTTTGGCTGGGGTGTCTTTGCCTCCAACTGGTGGCCAGGTGTTGATATTCCCAACAGTAATGAAGTTGTGGACTCTCCCTGCCTTGGGAAGGAAATTTCATTTAAAGCAATCCCTGGGGAGGCTTGTAATACTGATGAGGCTTCTTAAAGAAAAATCTTGCCAGGCCAATGAGATTAGGATAAACAGGCCCTATGTATTGTGTGGGTGACCAAGGGCTACCACACCACCATGATATTGTTACACACATATATATATATATATATATATATATATATATACACACACACACACACACACACATATATATATATATATAAAATTAAATATCAAATGAAATTAAATCAAATGAAAGCAAATTTGATAATAAAACTAAATTGGAACGCTGTTTAAAAATGTGTGATTTATCTAATCATAAAAGAAAAAAAATGGGGTTTCATGTCTATTTAAATATGAGGTCACATTTGCCATGGAGAACACTCAATTTTTTACTAGAGTGAGTATCTGCAAATTAGAGGGGGCTTGTTGTAACTAATGTAAATAAAGCAGAGGGGAGATATATGATATGAAATAACATCTATAACATCCTAGCAGTACATGCAGACTGCGCATCCCTCTTAGTTGTATTAAAGTGAAGGTAAACTTTGATGAATGAAAGCCCGGTTTTCAAAAATACTGTTAAAAACAGGGGCACTTCCATTCATCAAAGTTTAGAAAGCAGCCGTTTTGTTTAAAAACGTACCTTTCTTCTCTTTACAGCAGGAGCAGCTTCCCCCGCATGGAGATCCTTTCTTCACATGTCAGCAATGACTAATCCGGCTTCCTCCAATCACAGCATAGCCTCAGGCAATGATTCCCCTGGGGGGGGAAAGCCGTGATTGGAGGAAGCTGGATTAGTCATTGCTGACGTGTGAAGAGAGGATCTCCGGGCAGGGGAAGCTGCTCCGGCTGTGAAGAGAAGAAAAGTAAGTTTATAAACAAAACGGCTGCTTTCTAAACTTTGATGAATGAAAGTGCCCCTGTTTTAATAGTATTTTTAAAAACCGGGCTATCATTCATCAAAGTTTACCTTCACTTTAAGATATGAGACTTCTCCCTCATGCTAAAGGGGATATGCCTTTACCTATTGACAGTTTTTTTACTGTAACTGATGTCATGTGACGTCACCACATCTGAATCATGGAGATGCCAGAACGATGTGAAGCACATAAATGATCAGTTGTAATCTCTTAGATTTTTTGTTGTTTTGTTTTCCATTTACTACAAGCCCTGTTAGGCAATTACTCTTTTATAAAAGATGTAGAAAACTCTATAAATATGTAATTTCACATTTTACATTTAGAAATGCAGTATTTATATCAGAGAGTAATGTTGACTAATTTCATAGCCACTTTAGACAAAACTATTGACCAGCAACATCAAAAAGCTATACCGAGTACTTACCCGTGACTCTGCTAAACAATGAAGTTTGTTTGGGCAGGTTTGTTCCCTCCTTCTTTTGCATACTGGTAAAGAAGTCATTTAACATTTGCTGTTGGAAAATAACAACTTTTACCGTCTTCACTATAGGGGTAGATTTGGAATTGGCGTAATCCACAACGCCATCTAACATAGCATCAGCAACAGCAGCAGAGGGCACACCACCTGCACCTGGGTAACAAGGTAAATCAACCATTTAATATATAATGTTAATAAATGTTGTAAAGAATCTTCAATTCAAACTTGTTGGAATTATTGTGGTAATAAAGTTCTTCTGAGAAATATCTTCTAACCTCTAACATCTATGTAGGAACTTTACTTCCCACTTCTACAAACAGAAAAAACAACGTCTGAGTTCAAATTGTTGCCATTTTTTCAGCTAATTGATAGTTATTAACTCTTTAACGACCGCAAGGTACCATGTACGTTGCCGGTCGTTAAGGGTTTCCTTGCTATTGTACCCTTACCCCACCCTTCTGGTCACTGGTAATAGCGCAGTCTTACTGCTGGCAGCGAGACTGCTCTATTGGTAATGCAATCCCCATTAAAAGACCAGCAATGTACAGGGTATGTCGCTGGTCCTTAAGGGGTTAATATGGCTGCCAAAAAATAACATAACCCAGAAGTTCACAAAGCTTTTAGATTTTAATTTTATGAGAGACAAAACTATAAAGCTCATTAATGGCTTTTAAATTTGTTAAAATAACCTTTATGACTAGTATTTCAAAATGTGAAACTAATGTAATACATGAAAAATACACATTTATTCAATACAATAATATGAATAATTAAGAATTTTGTTGGCTCTAATATTTTACATATAGAAAGTACCTATATTAAATATTAAACATATTAAATACAGAAATATTATATATTAAAGTAACAATGAATAATAATAAATATATTGTAGGAGTCTGAAATACATGGAAATTAATTGTTTAGAACATAGTTTAAAAATATATGTAACAGTCTATTGCTAATGAGTTGATATCAGCTGAGGGCTGCAAGCACGAAAACATAAATTATGCTTACCTGACAAGTTAATCCACGGCTTCATTCATTACTTGTGGGGAATACAGAACCTGGCCACCAGGAAGAGGCAAAGACACCCCACTCCCCTCATCCCAGTCATTCTGCAGAGGGAACAAGGAACAGAAGGAGAAATATCAGGGTATAAATGGTGCCAGAAGACAAAAAAAAATTAGGTCCGCCCAACGAGAACTGGGTGTGGCCCATGGAGTCTCCTCATACAGATGGAAATGAAATTATCAGGTAAGCATAATTTATGTTTTCCATCTTAATATGAGGAGAGTCCACGGCTCCATTCATTACTGTGGGAAACAAATACCCAAGCTCTAGTGGACACTGAATGAAAAAAATGGGAGGGTAAAAGAGAGGTGGACCCTATTATGAGGGCACCACAGACTGCCAGACCTTTCTCCCAAAAGTTGCTTCTGCCGAAGCAAAAACATCAAACTTGTAAAACTTTGAAAAAGTATGTAAGAAGGACCAGGTAGCCGCCTTACAAATCTGCTCCATAGAGGCCTTATTCTTGAAGGCCCAAGAAGAAGCCACAGCTCTAGTTGAGTGAGCCGTAATCCTCTGAGGAGGCTTATGTCCCGCTGTCTCAAAAGTCAAGCGAATCATGCTCCTTAGCCAAAATGATAGGGAAGTGGAAGAAGCCTTCTGCCCCTTGCGCTTCCCTGAATAGACAACAAACAATGCTGAAGACTGTCTAAAATCCTTCGTAGCCTGAAGATAGAATTTCCTTCGCAGAAGAAGGATCAGGACACAAGGAAGGAACTACAATCATCTGATTGATGTTGCGATCAGACACAACCTTAGGGAGAAATCTCAACCCAGTACGAAGGACAGCCTTATCGACATGAAAAAACAGGTAAGGAGGCTCATATTGCAAGGCCGCCAACTCAGAGACTCTGCACGCAGAAGCAATATGCCAGTAGAAAAAGAACCTTGCAAGACAGTAATTTTATGTTAAGCGAATGCATAAGCTCAAACGGAGCCCTCTGCAAAACCCTAAGAACCAAATTTAAACTGCAAGGAGGAGCAGAATGTCTAATCACAGGCCTGGTTCTAGACAGAGCCTGAACAAAAGACTATACTTCAGGAAGCTCAGTGAGCCTCTTGTGCAATAACACAGATAGAGCCGAAATATGTCCCTTTAAGGAACTGGCGGCAAGTCCCTTCTCCAAATCATCCTGAAGGAAGGCAAGGATCCTGGATACCTTGACCTTATGCCAGGGATACCCAAGAGCCTTACACCAGAATAAGTAGATCCTCCACACCTTATGATAGATGTGATGAGTGACCGGCTTCCTGGCTTGAATGAGAGTATCAATCACACTCTCAGAAAACCCTCTCTTGACTAGGACTAAGCGTTCAATCGCCACGCAGTCAGCCTCAGAGAATCTAGATTTGGATGCACAAAGGGACCCTGTACAAGCAGATCTTTGCGTCAGGGTAACCTCCATGGAGGGGACGATGAAATCCCCACCCGATCCGCAAACCACATCCTTCGTGGCCACGACGGAGCAATCAGAATAGTCAATGCTTGCTTCTGCTTGATGCGGACCACTACACAAGGTAGAAGTGGTAACGGTGGAAATATGTAGACTAGGTTGAACCCCCAAGGCACTGCTAAGGAATCTATCAGTTCTGCCTGGGGATTCCTGGATTGTGACCCGTATCTGGGTAGCTTGAAGTTGAGTCTGGACGCCATGAGATATATTTCCGGTGTCCCCCATCTGTTGCAAATCTCCGTAAACACCTGGGGATGAAGAGACCATTCCCCCGGATTAAACAATGGTCTGCTGAGAAAATCCACTTTCCAGTCGTCCACACCCAGAATGTGGATCGCTGACAGTTAACAGTTGTGGGTCTCCGCCAATTCCAGAATCCGAGATACTTCCCTCATGGCTTGGGAGCTTCTCGTTCCCCCGTGATGGTTGATGTAAGCCAGGAGGGGCCAAGCCCTCAGAGCGTTGAAGATCGCTCAAAGTTCCAGGATGTTGATCGGAAGAAGCGACTTCTCTCGATTCCACCTGCCCTGTGCCTTCCTGGCACCCCAAACAGCTCCCCATCCTGAGAGGCTCGCGTCCATAGTCACAATATCTCAGGATGGTCTCAAGAAGGATGTCCCCTGGGACAGCCGATCTGGACAGAGCCACCAAGAGAGGGATTCTTTCGACCAGTTGTCCAGAGAAATTTGTTGGGATAGATCCAAGTGATTGCTGTTCCATTGCCTCAACATGCACAACTGAAGAGGTCTGAGATGGAACCTGACGTATGGAATGACATCCATGCACAACTGAAGAGGTCTGAGATGGAACCTGACGTATGGAATGACATCTATGCTGGATACCATGAGCCCAATCACCTCCATACACCGGGCCACAGATGGCCTTGAGGAGGTCTGAAGGGCAAGACAGCTGGAGGCAATTGTGCATAGTCTCTGGTCTGTCAGGAATATCTTCATGGATATGGAGTCTATTATCATGCCCAGGAACTCCACTTTGGTACTGGGAACCAGATAACTCTTTCCTGAGTTTATTTTCCATCCATGAGATCGAAGAAGAAGAGCTCTCAAATGGTCCTCTGCCAGCCGGCAGGAAGGAGCCTGGACCAGGATGTTGTCCAGATAATACCTGCAATACCTCTGGAACGTCCAGAACCCAAGGATCCTGCACATTTCTCACCCAAGCCTCCGCAAAAAGAGATAGTCTGGGAAACCACAGAGCCCTCCGGGCCAGAACAGAAAAGCCTGATGTCTTGGCATTCCAGTGAATAATCTGCATATTTGCATCACAGAAAAACGAATTAGCTACCCTCAGGGCCTTAATTCTTTCCTGTATCTAATCAAGGGGAGTTTCCACCTTGATCATATCTGACAGAGTCACACCAATAGGTAGCGGCTCCCGCCACCGCAGTGACCACAGCTACAGGCTTAAATAAGAACCCTGTGTGCTGAAACATCTTTCTTAACAGGGTCTCTAATTTCTTATCCATGGGCTCCTTAAACGACGAACTATCCTCGAGTGGGATAGTGGTGCGCTTAGCAAGCGTGGAGATCGCTCCATCCACCTTAGGGACAAACTCCCAGAATTCTAGCTGAGAGTCAGGAACCGGGATCAATTCCTTAAACTAAGAAGAAGGGGATAAAGAAGATCCAAGTCTCTCCTATTCATTCTTAATAATATTTGCCATCTTTACGGGACCCGGGAAAGTCTGGGGCACTACCCTGTCCTCATAAACTTTATGAAGCTTAGGAATAGAAGGTTCCTCGGGTAACTTCGGTTCTGGAACCTCTAGAGTAGCTAACACCTCCTTTAATAAAAAGCGTAAGTGCTCAATCCTAAACCTAAAGTCTGGTTCCTCCGCAGCCAGACCCAGAGAGAGAGTCCTCCGAAGTATCGGAGTCTTCTTCATCAGCGGATAATCTAGTTTCAGATACATCCAACTGATTGGATGACCCCTGGGAAGGATAGCAACGTTTAATCTTTCGATTGCGCTTAGCAGGGCGAGGTAAAGCACTGAAGGCCGCAGACACCGCTGTTTGCAACTGATCAGCAAAATCTGGCGGCCACAGGTCCCCTCCCGCAGGAGAATTAGTAGTGCACTGGAGAGCTGCATGTGTAATCCGAAAGGATTGTAGGGAACGCACCTCACGGGACGGAAACCCCTCAGAGGTGGACGGCTCAGTGGTACTAAACATTTTGTTCCTTTTAGATATCACTATTTTATCAAGGCATGTGGAACATAGTTGAGCAGGCGGGTATACCGTAGCCTCCTCACAATAAACACAGGCATTAGATTTAGGCAAAGAGGGAGTACCCTCTAACGCATCAGAGTCCTCCATAGCTTGTGCCTTTAATATGGACTATAGAGAAAAATGGCACCTTTATACCCAAATGGCCGGGGCACTCACCACGTCTCCCACATGTCGCAGCAAAAAATACAATAAAGCAATCATGTATAAATCGCCCCCTGTTCAATAATCCCCTTCCGGAGATATTAACCCTTGATTCTATACAGATAAAAGGAGTCACACTGTGACCCTGTCTTACTGGGTTATTATACATGTATATAAAATGAAACGATCCTACCAGAATCTATGCCGTGGAACAAGAACACGGCCTCTCAAGTTTGACAGTGTTGTAGCATCGCTCCTGACATGGACTTGAGTGGTAGAAAGCAGAGAGCAGACAGTGAAACTCATCAACACCGATTACTTAAAGGGACACTGAACCCACATTTTTTCTTTCATGATTCAGATAGAGCATGCAATTTTAAGCAACTTTTTAATTTACTCCTACTATCAATTTTTCTTCGTTCTCTTGCTATCTTTATTTAAAAAAGCATTTTCTTTGTTTTCTTGATATCTTTATTTGAAAAAGCAGGAATGTAAGCTTACGAGCCGGCCCATCTTTGGTTCAGCGCCTAGGTTGTTCTTGCTGATTGGTGGCTAAATGGTATTCACCAATCAGCAAGCGCTATCCAGAAAACAAGCGCTATCCAGAAAACAAAGAAAATGGATAAAAAGAGTAAATTATAAAGTTGCTTAAAATTGCATGCTCTATCTGAATCATGAAAGAAAAAATGTGGGGTCAGTGTCCCTTTAAGGAGCTGTTAATACGAGTCTGGATGCACTTAGGGTATGCACTTAGGGTATGCACTTAGGGTATGTAATTATTATGGAACCTCCCACACAATCTCCTGCTCTCTGAGAAACGGCTCAAATACATGGCAGATGCAGTTAACCCCACGGTTGCCAAAAAGGCTAAAACGGCAGTCCCCTCTGATAGCTAGCTGCATCTAC